>NC_133818.1:3064121-3146621 GCF_043250625.1 Sebastes fasciatus
TGTCCACAGGTCCCCATGGCAACGTAAGCTGTCCGCCTGGATCGCCTGCGAGAGTTTAAAAAGGTTGAGAGTTTCTTCATTAACTCACAGTTATTACACGGTCTGATTTAAATGTGTGAATTACAGACACATTTATACATCGCCTTTCAACAACATGACAAAGTGCTTTACATCCACAGCAAAAGGCAATATAAAAAGTCTTTGAATTAAACAGTTAATATGCAAAGTTTATCTTAAGCCAGAATGAGGCTTCAGCAGCCTGACTTAATCAGATGAAGTTAAAGTCTTTCTCTCTTTTTGTGTCCACACACACACACACACACAGTGTCGTTGTTGAGCTGCATGCAAAAAGAGTTTTATACCAAGAAGAAGGAAGATAATTACTTAATTTGCTGCTAAAGCCTGCAGATAAACTTGTGTTTTTGCAATCTGCAGACTTTTACTTAAGTAAGGTTTCGAATGCAGGACTTAGTATTTCCACAGTGTGGTATTAGTACTTTTACTGCAGTAAAGGATCTGAATACTTCTTCCACCGGTGTCGGTCTCGTGTGACATCTCCGAGTTAATGTGATGATGATTTACTGATGTTAGAAAGCTACACGCTGCACCTTCACCCTGCCTCACTCACTTTTATCGGCGTTAATCTCACTCCTCTTCGCTATGCTCGGCTAAATGTTTTTTCGGCCTTCATTTGCCCGAGATCCTCCCCCATGGATCATAATTATCAGCTCTGATTGATGGAGCTGCCGAGGAGACGAGACATCCACTTTGCAAGGCCGGTCTCTTTCATTGTAACCACCGGAAGTCACTGAACTCAGCCCGTGTGAGTATATAAGGCTGAAGTCGTATAAATCTCATTTAACTGGGAGAGCTGGTGAAGCATGGAAACTCATTGGAAGAATTAAAGCTCCATAAAAAGGTTAAATGGCCGTTTCACCTCTGGACCAAACATCATGTACACAGACTGAGTGAACAGGATGGCTGATGGACATTAGTATGAGTTGTTACATTCAACAAGTAGAGGAAGGTGCTAACAGGGTTGTGGGTTTGAATCCAGAATCCAGTTCATCTCAAAGATGTTGGATCGGTCAGTCAAGTTCTTCCATGAAGTCCGTGAAGACGATAAAACAAAGTCAGCTAACGCTACCTAAAGTTCTTCTTCTTCTTCTTCTTCTTCTTCTTCTTCTTGGTGCACCACCACCAGGGCCGACCCTGATCTGCATGGAGCCCACAGAAACAAAGACGCACATACAGTACAGTATGTGGGTATGAGTGGATGAAAGTGATGGATTTTATCTGGATACAAGACTCTTAAACTTGTGTAAATGGGGCCTAAAGTATTGACACACTTTTGGCCATATAGTGCGTAAAATCCTAAATAAATAAGTAGCCTCTAGTAGCCTTGTTAGAGCTCCTCAGTTCGCTCCATATTCATTCTTTTGGGTGGGTAAAATCATACTCACAATGTATAAAAGCTGAAACTATGATACCTAATAATTTAGGAAAAACAACAGAAAGCTTCAGCTGTGCCCCCAAACCTTTATTAAAATACATGAGATAATTCATAAAACATAAACTGTGTCTTGAAAAGTGAAAAATTGGATTTATGAATATCTTTAATAAGAGCTTCTTGGCATAATCTGTAGTTTAATGTTTGCGTTAAAGAAAATGTCCTCAGTGATGTGAATGCCGATCATGTGGAACCGATGCAAGAATAATTTGAACTTGTTCAAATCTACGGCTGGTTCAGTCTTTACAAACATTGTAGAAACCAACTTAACTTTATTTTGAATTCAGTTGGGATTCCCAAAGTTTTGACAAATGCTTGAATTTGTAAATTTGTAATATCCCCAAATATCTATGACATGATTTAAAGAAATTAAGGTGAGATTTAAAAAGGAAATAATAGAAACTTTGCAGTTTTGTGGAAAATCCTTGCATAGTTGCGTAAATTGTAAAGGTTTTACTGTAGGACGGATTACGATGAAGCAAAAACAGGCTGTAAACCTCCTGATTGTATTAAGTTTGGTTGGTATTCTCAGTGTCAAAGAGAAATAGCTCAAACAAGATTTTAAAGACATAAAGTCACTTGTTAAGAGGCTCTTCTGAGTGGGGTCGCACAGTTTCTTCATGGAGCTGTTATCTGTGGACGCTGAGATTCTCATTTCACTCTCATGGATTTCAAAGTGGCTTACGGCGGGGCTGCGTGACTGACAGACGGGCTAATCAAGTTGTTTTTAATCTCGTTGAAAAGCTCCCCGGCAGATTCCTATTATCATAATGAGCTCTCTCGTTTCTGTTTCAAGTCCTCGCCGCCGCAGCTGTTTGAACGCTCACATCAGAGGAGGATGGAGGGCACTTCCTGTTGCTGAAAGGTCACCCATTCATCCACGTGTCCTTGAGCGAGATGCTGAAACACTTCCTGTCCTCTGGAGCCAACAGTTTCAGCCAAATGGTGCAGCTTCTGGCTACTAATTTAATTTCAGCCTCAAATCAATGAAGCCGCCTCAGCAGTCTGTAATTATTCATGTTGTAATCAGTCGTCCACTTAATTTAACATCCAATAAAAGAGAATAAAAGCTGTTCATGTGCAGGCGAGAAAAAACAACATCTTGTAAGATGTTTCATTTAAAAGCCGTTATAATGATAAAAGCTGCTGAACAGAGCCTGTATTTAGGATGTTGGGGGATTTTTCAGTGTTCAAATCAGATGCAGACACTATAGAATCTAGTGTCTTCATAACATCTATAGTGTAGATGTTATTCCTCATCAGTATGAGTCAATCTTGCTCCAACTCTTCGGTTTTGGTAGCATCAACAACCAACGTCTGCGCAATGACATATTTAAGTTGACTCTGTCATCAGTTTTTAAGGATGAAATCTAAAAGTTCCTAAAATGCCTAATGTTGCAGATCAGTCGTGCAGGGATACCCAGGATCCGTTCAGAAATAGGATTAGCTCTTTATTTAATTCAAGTCACAGCTCGATGAAGTGCAGTTGGACGTCAGTAATCCCCTCTGACGGTCGGGGCAGCCTCTCTGAGAGTTTGAAGCGTTGCTGTTATGACCTGACGGCAGCTTAGCGTTCACCATATGGTGTTGTGGTTGTCAGGAGCTGTTTTTGTGTGTGCGGGGGAGGTTTCGGTGGAAAGATTAGCTCTGTGTGGTCGCTGTCACGCTGGGCGCTCAATACAAGACTGTCAAAACACTGACGAACGACATGCTTTTACTGCTCCATGAAATTACCTCCTTTAGTTTACTTTAATGGAGACATACCTGTACAACCACAAATATACATAGATGGTCATAGACTGTTAAACGTGATGGCAGGAAATTAGAAAGGGAATGTTCAAAGGACCAGGGTTTAACATGGGTTTAATGTTTAATGTTTTCTTCAGTGTATAATCACCTAGAACACGCTCAAAAGCTTGTCTGGTACGAACACAGATAAATCAAGCCGTGTGATCCGTCTGTGATCTGATTCATTAACTGACTAACGAGCTAAAAATGGCTCTGATGGCCCAGCCAGTGACTGACAGACAGTGACATGCAGGAGGCGGAGTCATCAGTCATCAAGTTAAAGACTGGCCATTAGAGTCTTCCTCTACTTTAGGTTTAACCATATTTTGTGCATTGGTGTAGACCTGATCTTAGATCAGCATCTTTCAATATTAAAATGTGTGCTTGTCTCATCTGTTGCATCATCCGCAGATTTATACACTTTGTTAGGTTATTGTGGACTCAATCATACAATACAGTGAATGTCTTAAGATATTTGGGATTTTTGGGGAAACATGTTGAGGCAGTGGATGGATTTAGTTAGAAAAGACTAAACAGTTTACAATGTTGTTGTTGTTGTTGTTTTCCATGTCTAGTCTGTTCTGTTCAGCCTGTTTATTGTCTCGTTTCCCATCAGTCCAATTAGCCCACAATGGAAAGAGGAAGTATATATGTAGGCTATCAGGTAGGTGTGAGTGTGTGTGTGTGTGTGTGTGTGTGTGTGTGTGTGTGTGTGTATGTGTGTGTGTGTGTGTGTGTGTGTGTGTGTGTGTGTGTGTGTGTGTGTGTGTGTGTGTGTGTGTGTGTGTGTGTGTGTGTGTGTGCGTGCGTGCGTGTGCGTGTGCGTGTGTGTGTTTGTGTGCGTGTGTGTGTGTGTAAGGAGGATACAGTGCGATACAGGAGCCTCTAATCCGATCGGAGGGGGGTGAGAGTGGAGGCAGGAGAGGATTATGGGATTAGGTTTGGGAAGATGCGACATGAGATGGCCACTCTGCAGCTGCACAGTCCTGCGCGATGGCACGTTAGAGGTCGCCGAGGCAACCGAGGGGGCGCAGGTTCAAATCCGCTACAGAGGCTCGATGTGTATAATCTAACATCATCTGCATACTGGAGTACTGAACCTTTTACATGTACTGTGTCTGATACACATTTTCTACTACGTTTGAAGTTTTATCTTGTGACATCAACAGCAAAAGTAGTTCAGCTTTTACCACAATTTTCCTGCGTAATTAAGGGCTTTTGACCAACATGTCAGGTGTGTTTGTTTTATGCCTGCTTGATTAACAGTTGTTTCAACCTTTTACAGGCAGTCGTGGAGGTTGCCACTTGCTCGTCATACCTCAGCTGCACCCCTATGTCTAAATCCTGGAACAGTTTAACTCATTAAACGTCTCTTTATAAAGCTACAGATGAACTACTACTTTGGGCAAGAATGTCATTTTAATGACTACATGTCAGATGCTCTCCAACATTTGTAACATGAATGTGAAGCAGCATCATGTCCGAATACTGAATCCATCTCCACTGAACTTTTGTGATGAAGACGATGACACCTTTCTTGAAAATACCTAAAATAAAAGTAATTTATTTGGTTATTGCTATTACTCCCTCAGTTGGCAGTATTTCATAGTTTAATAAAAATGTTTTTTTTGTAGGGAGAGTGTGTTGAAGAGACAGGAGGAGACAGGAAGACAGAAAATCATCTTCTCTTAGCTCCAGGCGACCTTCACAAACCACCTTAGTGGCTTGATCACAGCCATAACTCAGGCTAACACCCTGCACAATATCACTCACAGCGGCCCTGACCCTTCAAAAACACTTTCATCCTTTGTCTTATCCAGCTTTATTGTCCACTGCTGCAGTGTGAACAACCAAATGAGCCAGATGGGATTTGACAGATTGAGGATTTGTCCAGATTACGCTGTGATCGGCAGCCAGGCGCACAGACACAATGCCAGGAAGTAATCCAGCGGAGGGAAGCGCCTGCCAGGGCGGGCGCCATGATACCAATGGGCAGAATGTTAACGCCAAGCTGCAGACAGGAACAGGAAGAGACGGACAGGATGCTTCTATCAGCAGCTTGTTGGGAGATGTCTGTTCCCCCATCAGTTGTGGTTAAACATTTGCAACGATCGATGATAGTTTTAACAAAGATTGAATAGTCACCTGTTTGACCCTGATGTTTGTGGCTCCAAGACGGCCTCCTGGAGGTAGAAACACATAACAACAACAACCACAACTTGAAGGAGGAGACAAAAAGACTGAATCTGAATCTATAAAACCCATCTTTTTGATTCTTATGGTAGCTTTAATTAATTTAACGTATTTTTAAAAAATCCTTTAATTTCCCTTTTAAGATAATATAATCAGCCAGGAGTCATTTGAACTACTTTTGATACCATTATTAAAGCTATTATTATTTGATTAAATCTGATAATACTGATTTATTGGAGAAATAATGTCAATTTTAAGGGGTCAAAATATGTGTTTTGGTTGTAGTTTGATTAGAGGTATATTTATATACATTAACATGATTATAGATCTGAGATGAGGTTGTTGGGAACTTTATGATTTGTGCATGATGAACTGCTGCCCTCTCATGGGGAACTATGAGAATTACAAATTACTCTTTAGACGTTTACGTTATTTCCTACGGCAGGGTGGGCTCTTCTAATTTCTCAGTTCATGTTGCTTATATTGTGATATGTATGGTAACTAGTTGATGACCAGTTGTCATGGAATTGAGTGGGTGGGCTACATCTGTGTAGCCGTTTGGTACGTCTGTTGGCAGCTAAAGTTTCCTTTGAAAGATGAGGAGGCACAAAATAGAGAAATGAGAAGAGCAGAGAGATTCGGATAAGGGGAAAAAAACAAAGGTCAGAGGTCACAGAAGGCTGCCAGTAAATGGAGCAACTTCTCTGACTTTAAATACAGAAAAACAAACAATAAAAATATCCAAAAGTAAATTAAAAAGCCTCCAAAACACCAGTAACCTCAGCGCATGTGTGTTAATCTCAGTTTAACACCGGCTGCCAGGTGATGACTCAGCAGCCTGGCAAAACCTTTTCCAGCCCAGCAGGAGGTGCTGACCGGTTGCCACGGCGACAGCTCAGCTCAGGGACCCCGGGGCCGGCTCTGAGGACACCTCGGCTGTTTGAGGACGCCGTCTCCCGGGAGACAAAAAATGCTAAAAGAGACACAACAGAGAAAAGACAGAGGGTTGTGACTTTAGCTGCAGGTTTACAAAACGTTTTTAATAATATACCTGTTTAAAGTTGAATTTTTCTCTTATTTTAATAGGTAACAAACATTTCTATTTCTAGTGACCTCATGACATTAAACATGACATTCAGCTAATTATAAAATCACACTTAAAAAATGTAAAATAAATAGGCTACACAAAAAAATTAAAACAAAACTGAAAAAAATCGAAAACTTTATTGAACATGTAAAAAACCTCATCTTCCACCAGAGGAAAAAAAACAACAAAACCTAAAAGTTAGTGATATTATAAAGTATCATAATAATATGACTTAAAGATTATAAGTCAGTATGTATTTACTTTACCATCTCACAATTATAAGACACTATAATAACTCAAAAATTCTACTTATTATATACTATAATATCCTGTATATTTACTGTACTATCTCACAATTATAAGACACTATGTTAAATCATTCAGCTGTGTGCATCATAATATTTGCATAGTAATATAAAATTCTGAGATAAAACATGACAATAACTAAAAACATTACATTTAAGGAATATTCATTTGCTTCTTTCAAACCTTTTCTTCTACACAAAATTATTTTTTGTCAAAATTTGAAGTCAAATTCTTGACTTCTTTTGACTTATTATGTCATAATTTGGACTTATACATACAGTAAAATAATGAGGTTTCATCCTGAGCAGACAAACCTGAAGTCCGACAGATAGAAGAAGAGAAATGATGAATGTTTCCAGGATCTCTGCAGCCTGTTTCTCTGCACAGAGTTTCAGTGTTTGAAGCAAACAATGAGATAGTTTGTATTCGTCCGCGTGAGGAGTGTATTTATCATCAAGACAAAGACCCAGTTTATCATGTAATAATAAACGGCTCTGTTCTGACTGAAAATACAAAGAGTGGAGGGGAGGTCAGAGGTCAGGGGGGGCGCTGGAGGAAATCATCTGGGGAATTCAGCACAGTGTGGAGATTATTCATATCATATTCACAAGATATACCTGCTCTGTCATGATGTTATATTCCTTAAAAAACACCAAAACAATGTTACATATAAATATGCAAAACAAGAAACTAGCATTTATTCTGCAAATTACTTCATCTGCTAACGTTACGAAGCAAAACCGTCCCGAGTTCTTTCCATAGAAATCAGTCCACAGGCTGTTATAGGCAACCGAGAAAGTCGGGATGGTCTCAATTTTGAAGTTACATAACAATCTGTTCACACCATGGCGATACAACTCACTTAATACATGTAAACTGTTACATATAGTACCTTTAAAGGGTAAATGCACTTTTTAAATTGAAGGTCACTTGTTGCACAATCATGATTTGTTTCCAAAATGAAAATTATGAAGAAAACAACTCCTCTTGAAACTTGCAATACTTAGGAGGACATTCACTACGATATAGTCAGTACTAGTCTTAAAGGATCCTCCTGCACATCCTGGGGATACCTCCTAATAATCCTGACTGAACTTTACATCTGGTTTTTCCCCAGAAGTCTCTAAAGTTTGTTTACAGCATTTCAGGAGTAAAACCTGGCACCGGGACATCTCAACTTCTGCCTATTTGGCCGGAGCAGATGTAGTGTTTGTGTGAGGCTGCGGAGGGCACACGTCTGGCCAACTTCACTTATGAAAAGAACGTCTTCATTAACATGCACGGCCATCAGCTTCCTCTGAAACGGGCCTTTGTCTCCCAGCGAACACGAGCCAGAGAAGCAGATCCGGATCAAAGGGGGACAGATGGATGGTATCAGATCCATGATGCTGTTTGGGTCTTACAAGGGCCTGGCAAAGTTTTGTAAATACATCTCACCTGGAAAAGACCCTGTAGTTTCTCTTGTGGCACTTTCTTTCCCCTGTAATTCCTAGAAAGTAACTGATAAGGTCATCTGAAGGGGAAAAAGTGATGTAGAAGAGAATTATAAGAATTACACGACTTCAGGTGCTACTGGTGTGACTTCAGGTGCTACTGGTGTGACTTCAGCTGCTACAGGTGTGACTTCAGGTGCTACTGGTGTGACTTCAGCTGCTACTGGTGTGACTTCAGGTGCTACTGGTGTGACTTCAGCTGCTACTGGTGTGACTTCAGGTGCTATTGGTGTGACTTCATGTGCTACTGGTGTGACTTCAGCTGCTACTGGTGTGACTTCAGGTGCTACTGGTGTGACTTCAGCTGCTATTAGATGTCTGTAGGTCAGTAAATAAGATGCATTAAGACAATAATGTTCATGTTTTTTGTTGATATTCGTTAGTTTTCGACTGTATGGAAAGATGATGATTGTCTAAAAGTTACCTTCTTCTCCTATACTGTAATAAACCAGTTATTATCCTGACAATAAGAGTCAGACCATGGGTGCTGCAGTGGAGTGAGGGGGGGTGGACGGACGGGATTGGTCAGCAGTTTGAATGACCCTCCTCATCACCACCCACCATCCTGCTGCACTATAAAGTCTGCTGTCCATCCTCAGCCTCCGCAAACACACAACGCCTGTCTGAACTCACACTGAGGTAAGCTCACCTTTCTTTTCTCTTTTTAATGCAGAAAAAAATAATAAAATATATAAAAAACTTTCAATTCCAGGATGTAAAATAATCAATAATGTCAAGTACAGTTGTGTTCAAGTTTAAAAAGTATATAAAAGTCTTTCAGTTTAATGCAGCACTTCTTTGCATGCTGCTAAAATGTACTTGTATTAAGTGGTATGGATGGTATTCATGAGTATAATTCGTATTCAGTGGTGTATGACGTAGATTACTTTTATGGCTGGGCTTCGTCTACATTTCATCATGTGAGACTGATTTCTATTTTAGTTCGTGAACCCTGAACACTATTGTCATTTATTTGTGTATTCTTTCTGATGAAAAGGTGAAGAGTAAGATGACAATGACTGACCTGGAGACCTCGATGGCGACCATCATTGCGGTGTTTCAGAAGTATTCTGAGAGAGAAGGAGACAAACACAAACTGAAGAAGAGCGAGCTGAAGGATCTGCTTCACGACGAGCTGCCAGATCTGATGACGGTGAGACACTCAACTGAGTAAATTATTATTAAAATAATAAAAGTCCTGCATTCAATGTTAAGGAAAGAAGAAAAAGTTAATTTACTGTAGTACCTAACTAGTTCAGGTACTTACAATCCTCTACAATTTAACTTATAGCTTTATTAGCTTATAAAATGTGATGCATTGTTATAAATCAAAACACCCAACAGTATTATAGGATTATAATGCATTAATGTGTTCATCACTTTAATGTTGCAGCTGGTAAAGGTGGAGCTACTTTTAATTACTTAATATACTGCTGGGTGGTTAACATTATATATTATAATTTAGTAAGTATAATTTTAAGTATAAAGGGCCATAAAATGCAAGTACTTGAATATTTAGTTACATTCCACCACTGGCTGCCAATACTTTCTGTTGAAGGTGTAACTTCATGACTTTTACTTGTAACAGAGTATTTATACACCGTTGTATTACTAATCTAAAAGATTTCAGTTCATCTTCTACCACTGCACAAACGTCTCAAAGAATGGAAAAGATTTTCATTTAAATAAATGTCTGTTAAGTCACTGATGAAAGTGTTGCAATATCTATATATAACCAATATTATGAATGTCTGTGGTGACATTCTTGGGGGAAAAAACGCTGTATTACAGTTTTTCTCCATTATACACACAATTTAAAGTGGCACTCCTTAAGAATATTTCAATATTGAATGTATTATCCTGAGCGCTGTACTATACGTGACCCGATGTGAACTGTCTACCTCCTGCAGCATGTCAAAGACCAGGCCGCGCTTGACAGCCTGATGGAGAGCCTGGACGCCGACGGCGACGCCGAGTGCGACTTCCAAGAGTTCATGACATTCATCTCCATGGTTACCGTCTGTTGCCACGAGTTCTTTGAGCATGAGGACGAGTGAAGGAGGAGGCGAGACAAAAGAGGGGAGCTACAGTAAATTATAAAGAAGAAGAAGAAGCCTAGCAACGCACAACCCTGTAGGTGCCCTCAGAGCAGTGCATGGTGGGAAAAACACAACTCCAGCCAGCAGCCAAAACATTATTAGAGCAGTAAACTTTTCTATTTGAGTCTAAATATCTAGATGGCTTGTAAAGTCTTTCAAATGGCTCTGAAGTTTGTTACAAAAGCAGCCACTGATTCCTAAAAGTAGTTTCTTTAACAACATTTTGCTCGTAAGTTGGCTGCAGAAACTGACCATGTTCCTGTAGTTTTTTAATTCAGCATAATTCCCCATCACATTCTGTAAATCAAACGGAAACATTTGAGAAGTGTTCGCTAGATTTTGGGTATAGCTAGAACTTTGTTCTGCAAACCACCAATCAATGATGTAAGGTTGTTCTGTTGAAAAGAGCCAGTAAAGTTGTATAGATGACTGTCTACTCTACACATAATAACCATTTGGAGGTACTTTTTAAACCGATGTTTAAAAGATTGTGGCTGGTATATTTCAGATGTGGCTATTTAGCAGCCTCCAATCATTCTTTTGAGATTTACACAAAGCGTTTTAAGAAGCCAGTAAATCGAGAAAGAGACATTTCTACAGCCCTGTCTCCTACTAAATTATGTTCCCATACAACTCAACTCAATTCTTACTTTCTGAGGGAAACGAAAACGGATAAAAACGCAACAAAACTACTTGGTTAGGTTTAGTAAAAGTCATGCGTTGGCTTAAATTAAGTATGTTACAGTACGTTATGTCAACCCGTTCTCATCCCAACTCGCCGCATACTGATGCTTTGTCAGACCCCTCGGCGCCACTTTTCAATCGCAGTAAACACGTTCTTAATGTTGTGAATTAAACAAAAATGCTTGCTTAGGTTCAAGCAACAAAACCACTTAGTTAGGTTTAGGAAAGAACAACATGGTTGGGCTTTAAACTACTGCGTTTGTAAAGTGAAAATGAAACTGAACGTTATGAACACGCGACACGAACAAACTGATCTGATCTGAAACTTAACACACGGGACATGAACAGCGGTCTCCTGGATGACAGCCCTGTGTTTGTTTGTCCCATCCATTCACCCCTTTATACTCCGTCAGCACACTCCCGGAGCATTTTCTATGCATGTTTAATATTGCTGCGGATGGGTTTACTACTGTATGTACTGATGCCAAAGCAAAGCATCAGTATTTAACGCCCTGGAAATGAGAACGTGCTGGATGAAAGTTTGTTTCACCCATCTATCCGCCCCAACCTCCTGGATTATGATTTGAAACGTATTTGTGATACATCCGGGAGAAAATACGTAGTTTCACTGTCTGGAAACGTAATTTTTAGGAGACCAGGTTGCATTTTTATCAACTCCTGTCGCCACTTTAGGAGTCAACCAACTGCTTAGAGGCACCTGTGTTTGAAAAACCTTGTTGACTATCAAATATTGAAAGTTACTTGTAAGTTGGTTGTTGGCTAGTAACAGTTTCAAAATGGCTTGTGAGTTTTTAATCTAGAAGCCACTTTGGAAGCAACTATTTAGGAGTTCACATACTTTTCAGACAACATTTTTAAAACATGTAGTTGATTATCTAACATTGAAGTGACTTCTAACTTACTCTTCAAGTTACATACGTTTAATTGGCTAGTAAAATGATGAAAATGGCTTTTTTACACTCTAGCTGCAGTTACCAACCATAATTTAGAGTTATATTGTAAATCTGGCTGGTAGATTTCAGATGTCGCTAGTAAGTTTATCTATTCAACATGTTTTTGTTCAGCTCTTGTCTATTTGGAGCTACTTTATGTTTAGGTAGTTGGTAAACAAGTAATCAACATGTATTTGAGTCATAATACATGTTTAATCATAAAAATAATCATAAAATGTTTGGATTCAGAAGCCAACAATCCGATTCAATGTTAGAATACAGAATCTAGTTTCACACTCTTCTCGTCATGTAAAGAAAACATATGAGGTGTGAAGATGTTTATCAAAGCAGTCGAACTGAGTTCGTCTGATGATGATGCGTATTTTGAAATGTTGGTTTGTTTGGATGTCGGTGACATGAAATGAATTAAATTATCAATGTGTGACTCTTGAGTTGGAGAATTGGTTTTGGTTGACATATTGTTTTTTTGTGGGATAGAAAAAGAAGAAAAGTCAAATAAAGTGGCATATGAAAACATTACTGCTGATTACCATCGTAGGATAAAGAAGGTCACACACAAGAGAAGAACACATTTCTTCTTTCTTCTTCTTGCCTGTTGCCATTATTAATACAAAATATTCAGAGAAACACCAGACTAACATTTTAATAGAGGTTCAACAGAGTTCCTCAACCATGACTCATATATTGTTTTAGTGATTTAAGAGATAAAATAATCCTCCTTTTCTGCAGACTTTGGTTCAGTATTTTCACTCTAAACACAATAAATCATGTAGAAGACCACAACCTTGGTAAGAAAACAACTTCAGGGATTAAATATGCTCCATTTTTGTGGTTTAAAATGTCAGATTTCTACAGATGAACTGCAGGTTTGTTTCCTGGCTGGTGATGACAGAAATCATAAAGTGAAGAAATCAGGATTGATGCCAAAAGCTAAATTAACTGACTGAAAAGTTTAACCCCTAAAAGTCGAAACATACAGAAGTTTCCTGGCAGGAAAAATCACTATATGACTTTAATGGTTCGTTCTTGTCACACCGATATGTCATGACATATTGACATATTGACAAAAGAAGTTGTACTTCTTTGTTTGTAGAGCGAGTCTGAGGCATTTTCCTACAGGATTATTCAAATAAATTCAGTGTTTGTCGCTGAAGTTTAACTTTATTTTCATTGCAGTGCTTTGAAGAGCTTTCTGTACGTCCGTAAAGCTCAAATATTCAGTTAATGTGAACCCTAAAATAACACCAAAACCAAAAGGAGGATCATCTTCTAATCTTTTCTTTTGTTTTGTGTGCAACATAATCAGCCACGCAGCCCTCAGGTGTGTGATTTCATGTGTGAAGGTAATCCCTCTCCGGTCCCCACTGAGCTCATTAACAACAGTCAACTGGTCCACTATTCTACCTGAAGGAAAAGTTTGATGCACATTTCTGTTTCCTGCACATTACATTAAACAAGACAACATGAAATCATCTTTTCTCAGTAAGGTAAAACGTCATGTTGGTATCAGTCCATTGTGCCGACCTCCTCTTCACTGTCTGCCTGTTGCTGGGCTTGTGTGGCTGCTGTCTTGGAGATGGGCATGGCAGAGGGTCGTCAGTGAAGTGGCAGCACCTGAGCTCAACCAGCAGCACTGCAGGAGCAGCAAATGGGCCCTGTGTGCCAGCGCTGCTTTAAAAACCCTGTTGGAGCTCAGTTGCTGGTCCCCTCTCCTTTCTGAGACACCCATTTGGCATTGGGTTGGCATATGGTTTGTGTTGCTGCACCATACAGTACAACATTGCACTCACACTACTGAATTTACTGATTCCACATGCCACTGCTAGCCTAACATTTCCTCTTATGTCTTCTTTGAATTAATAAATAATTTGGTTAATTGGCTTTGTCGTCTGCATCTCCCTCTTTTGTCCTGGCCATGCGGCCTGGTTTGTGATAAAGAGCAAGGGCTAAATAATCCTGAATGAATTTGTTCTTGTTAGCGGCCTGGATGTTTTTAGGCAGATAAATGGGATTTATATTAATATGTTGACCATTAACCTGGTGTAAACTGAAGTATCAGGGATCCAGTGAACCTAAAGAAGTTGTAGTTGTATCAGGCCATTAAATAGATGTTATCAGTCGCTATAAGCACCATAGATGTGGGTCAGGAGGGGCCGTCTACGCCTACTACGTAGTGAAAGTGAAACCTAAAAGCAACACGTTAAACTAAGCTAAGATGTAAAACTGAATGAAATGTCACTTTTTGAACACAAACAAAAAGGCTTCTTTAGGTTTAAACAACAAAACTACAACTTCTTCAGCCGATTAGACTGTTTTCAGGCTTTTAAATATGCGTTATCAGTTGCTCTATGGTGCTTATAGTGACTGATAACACCTATTTAATGGCCTGATAACAGTCGAATCGGGTGCAGCGTTTACTGTCCCAGTGTCTCAACATCACAGCTAGATTCATGTATTTACCATTAAACACGTATTGTAAACCCTGGCGCCACGGATCCAATTAATCACTTTCTAGGTTGTTTGAGAAAACTTTTCAGTTATAATCTTGTCTTCCTTTCTGAGTTGATGGATGATGCCGAAATTCATCATTTGATCACAGGGAAATATGACATGTTATATGGCCCAGTGTTTACTGTATTTACATACTACATATATGAAGTATTGGTGACTTTCTGAAAGCTCATTGTGTTCTCCTCTTCCTGTGTTTCATTTTGGGCCAAAGGGTGCGTCCTTCGAGAGTTGGGGCGCAGCCAGGGAGGAATCATCGTAAAACAGCCACATATTAAAACAATATATCTAGTTCTTTGGAGGCATTCTGGGAAATGTAGGAAACCACAAACACAGGGAATAACTCCTGCAACAAATGAGCTAAACATGAATTAACAGGCTGAAGGTGAGGATATTAAACACAGTGTGTGTTTAACACACACACACACACACACACACAAGAAGAGATGATGTAAGAGGTGTTTCTGCAGGCTGTGAAGCATCAGAGAGGTGGAGTCAGCCTCGTGATTGGCCGGGGGAGGAACAGATCCCGACCCTTGGGACTGACACCACACCCATCTGTGTGTGTGAGTGTGTGTGTGTGCGTGAGTGTGCGTGTACGTGTGTTTGAGTTGTGTGCATATTGTTCAGCATACGCTCTGTTGTGTTTCTTCTTCTTCTTCTTCTTCTTCTTCTCAGAACTGGTGAGTTTTTTGGGGCTTTTAAACCTTTTAAATGACAGTTTAAAGTCTTGTTTTGTTTCATTTGTGATATTTTACTCTTGGCATCGTGACTACAGCTTTGTTTTTACTCTGTAATATTTAGTAATCAGTCAATAATCTCTAAAACAGAGCTTGTGAAGTCCTCACAACTTCTATCAGTTTGCTGATTTTACAAGTTATAGTTACGTTATAGATTTTATAAGTTATGAATAAAAGCGTGATGAGACCAGAGAGGGATGTGTGAGGAAAGTAAACACTTGTAGTGGACGTTTGGGTAGAACAGAATCAAATCAGATTAAAATGACCTTAATGCTCTGCAGCTCAGAGATAAACACTGAGTCATTTCCCACCAGTTCATAGTTCAGACTGTGAAAAACTGCCTTTAAAAGACTCCAAAACGTGACTGAAACACTCCAGAGAAAACTTGAATGAACATCATCAGGAGCTGCTTGTTCAAGTCAATGTTTAGAGGAGGATTTCAATGGTTATGTACATTTTCCTACAAACTTTACATCAACTTAAAGACAGTTAAAAAGCATCTTGCAGATCTGCTGCAGAAGTTAACAGTTTGGGCGAAGTTGAATTATTTGCATTTATTTATTAATTTCCATAATTCATTTTAAGTAGAGGATGCTGCAAAAATCTACGTTTTGAGTTGGAAAATTAAACTCATTTTAAAACATGACTGCATCGTCCTTGACTTTTATGAATATTTGATATAAGCGTGCCATAAATTGTTTCGTTTATGAATTGTTTCTGCTCAGGTTGGCGTCATCATGGACCCTTCCCCGACTCCCGCTCCAGCGACTGCAGTGCCAGCTGAAACGTGGCCTCCTCTTCCTGGAGTTGTGACGAAGGGTACGTATATGTACATGAATGTGATAGTAAAATACATCAAAGTTCAAAGACGTCAGTGTCTGAGAAAAGAACAAAACACAACAAAAACTCTCTTTTCTCTCCCATTAATCCTCTCATGACCCCTCAGGTTTATCTGGTGACCCTTTGGAGGGGTCCGACCCCTAGGTTGGGAAGCATACAGTGTTTATAGTAGTTGAAACTAGCAGTGGTGGTAAAAGTAGCAGTAAAAAAAAGGATTGGCAGCAAAATTATGCTAATCCTATTTTAATTTATTTTGCATTTTTTATTGCATTTTTCTTCTATTCTATATTTAGGTTTCTTGTACTTATTATTTATAATATTTTTCATATTTTTATTGTAATTTTCTTCTATTTTATATTTATGTTTCTTGTAAATTTTTTCCAAAATATTTTCATATTTTTATTGTATTTTTCCTTTATTATATATTTATGTTTCTTGTACATGTTTTTTTTAACAGTATTTTTCATTTTTTATTGTATTTTTCTTCTATTCTATATTTCTCTTACTATGTTTATTTTATGGACCAAAGCACCAAAGCAAACTCCTTGTATGTGAAATCCTACTTAGCAATAAACCTGATTCTGATTGTGATTCTGAAATGTACTCAAAGTATTAAAGTAGAGTAGACTTTCAGAGAGTTATATTAATATACAATAATAACATTGGAATATTATTATATTAAGTATTTTTATAGTGTTGTTTGGGTACTTTTACTGAAGTGAAAGGATCTTTTTCCAAACAGTCAGTTTGTTTGAAATCTGATCAAACCGGAATCTTTGATCGATGATTCTGTGATTGATGAGTCTCACACACAAACACACACACGCACACACACCACACACACACACACACACACACACACTGTGAGTGTTTTGGACCAGCCGAGGTGTGTGTGTGTGTGTGTGTGTGTAGGGAGTGTCTTATCTGGCCGATGTCAGGACAGGAGCATGGGAAGGAGTGAGTGTGACGCCTCCAGGGTCTGTCGCCACGGAGATAAGAGCTGGCACACTGATACCGGCTGGCCCTCGTTTCCACAGCAGGGCCAAAGAGGGCCAAAGAGGGCCAAAGAGGGCTAACCAGCTGGGGACGTGTGTAGAAAAAGCCTTCAGGACTTTTCTTTACTTCAGCACTATTTTATTCTGCTCTGAGGGAAATAATGTACTTTTTACTTCACTTTATTTATCTGACTCAGATAACAGTTGCTTTTTATATAAAGTAACATGATATGTTTGTATGATATGATCCAGTTCTATACTATTAATCTACCCAGTAGTATGCAATAAGTACTATTACTTTTGAAACTTAAATACATTTTGCTTACAGGAGTAGTTGGAGCTAAAAACATCATATTTATGGTAATTAAACTGTCAAGTTTATATTAATATCTGTTTTTTTCACTGCATCAGTAATGCAACATTTATAAAAGGTGGAAACATTTACATTTAGAGTCTATTCTACTGTTATTTCTGAACAAAAACACCAAAATGCAACATCTGTTGTCGTATTTATGACTTCAAAAATCTTCTTGGCAACTCACTGGATGTCAAGATAACAAAAGTGTGCTCTTATTTCATTTGTAAGACACTCTATCGTTAAATTAAATGTCTGTCTGCAGACTGAGCAAGTTCTTGCTATTAGTCAAAAACAGAGATGCTTGTAGGATATTGCTGTGAGAATGTGATGTGTAAATAGAGTACAGAGCTGATTGTATGTGAGCAGCCCTGTTTGGCCCTGAAGTGTAAAAGCAGCGTCTGTCACCTCGTCTCTGCACACACTGAGGCTTTAAAATAGACTGAGGGTGTCTGAATACCATGCATGGTTGGATTCTGCTGCCATGTGTTATAATGTGAGTAACTCTACAGTGGGTGTGCTGGCTCAATACTGGAAACCACAGTTGAAGATCTGAAGTTTTAGTGCAAGAAAAGACGCCAGATTTAACCCAGTTTCACCCTAAGAAGTACATCTAACGTGCTTGTTTCAACACCTCTATAAAGATGCTTCACATTTCCCCGACATAAGAGGCTGAAGGTGTTTATTAAAATAATTGATGAATGATAGTAAATGAATGAATTGCATTTTATTTAAAATGTAACTGATGTCTTTTACAGGCATCGACACTGAGGATGGAGCTTTTGCAGCCTTAATTGGAGGTGAGAGCTGAACTTTTTTCTCCTGATTATATCTAATGATGCTAACAGATAAGAGATAAACGGTAAAATGAATTCCTCAGGGAGTTTTAAGTCCTTTGCAGAGCATTTTGTCTTAATGGACAAAATTACATGATTAAAGACACATTACGACCCTGCTTTGGACACTGCTTTTCAAGATCTTGGAGATTTTGCTCCAGTACCTTTTTATCCCACATTATATAAATGCAACATACAGGATATATCGTCTAAAATATTCATTATGTATTGTCGTCGGGGTTTGACTTTGATTCCTGCAGAAAAGTGACTCCCATGTGCCGTGATTACATGTTGGATACGTTTTGAATCTTTGAGTGCTCATTTATACTCCACCTTCCAGGGATCGTCGGCTCCATGCTGCTGCTACTAATCTGCATCATAGTGGTGTTGCTGTGGTGTTTGTCCAGACATAAAGGCTCATACATCACCAATGAGATGGACGACGCCGACGCCGATGAAGACGACGACGAGTCTGTTGGTTCTGACACGGCGCTCCAAAGCAGGGAACCTCTGACGACCAAAGACGACGAATAAAAACAAATGGAAAACTTTTTAAAATACAGACATTGAGTTGAGTAGTCGAGGACTAAAGAGCTTTTTGTTTCACTGAGGAGAAGCTCGAAGGAAGTCATCTTTCAAAAGTAACCATTTTCCTAAAGCTGCACAAAGCAACTTTGCTCATTGCTGCCACCAAACGGCTGCAAGACACAACTGTTTGACATGTGACGCTTCACATCCCACACATCCCCCAATTTGTCGATATTCACATTCACTCTTGCTAATGTGATTTGTCCAGTGACCCAGAGCCCACTGCACCGTGTATCAAACTTGAATAACTGTCACAGTAATCTGGAATTTAATTTGGAGAAATTGAGAATCTGCAGCAGTTTTTCACGCTTTCTGATTGATTCTCCCGAGATGGTTTTGTTTAATGTAAATATGTGCTTTATTGCAGCTTTAAATAACGTCACACACTTTACTTTCTACTTTCTACTTCTGCACAATAACAGCCATAATTGTAAGTATCATTTCCTGTTAAAGTCAGAATGTTTGCCTCACATTATTCTGCAGGCTTATTACCTGACTCATGTCCTGAATCAAATGTTACAAACCACCAGACAAAACTTTTTTACAGCAGAACAAACATTTACCGGCTGCTGCTGGTTGTTGTAATATGTGAAGTGACTCTGACTAACATACCACACTGTTGTGAATCAGCTGTGAGGAATAATCTGAGTGTATATGCTCATTTTCCAACCTCCAACTTCAATCCACGCTGATTTGTTTCTGCATTTTTACTTTTATTGTTGTTGTTTTTTAATAAATAGACAAAAATGATGATAAAATAGAAGGTAAAAAGGATTTTTAGAGATTCAAAACACCAAAGAGAGATAAAAATAAATAAATAAGAAAGTCAATAGTTACTATAATGAATCGTTTTTCTACAGCTAGAAATATAATTTTTCTGTTCTGAATCTTTGTTTACTTATCGAAATCTCTTATTTTACTTTTTAATAATTCATAAGAATAAAGTTTACACTTTTTGACACGATGAGTCCTTTATTACTATCTAGCGGTCAAGAAGAAGTACTGCACTCATTTCAAAATGTGTTGTTCTTTTGTGCATTGGAGGATCTTTGGGGAAAACATTTTCAATAAAACAGAAAGAGGAATTTATTTCTAACATACATAAAAGTTATAACACACATCCCATGCTATTAGTATACTTCTTTTAAACTTAAAATAAGAGAGTATACTTTCAGTTTACTTTGTATGTACTTATCAAAGATATACTTAACACAAGTATACTTAAGTATACTTGGCTCATACTGACAAGTAGACAGAAAGGTCGAGGTATACTTGGCTTATACTTGTACTTAATATTTTGATTAAGATGTACTTGAGAAAATTACAAGTAAGTATACTTGTAGTATAAAAAATATTAAACTACTAGTTTACTGAGAGTATACTTTAAAGTGTACTTTCATAAAGTAAAACATGGGCTACAAGTATAAAACTAGTAAACTATCAGTACAATACTTACACTTAAAGTATACTTTCATAAACTAAAAAGTTGGCCTATTTAGTCCCAAGAAGTTTTGAAGTAGTACACTTACAAGTATAAAATGGTAAACTATCTGTTTACTTATAGTATAGTTGCAGTACAAAATAAGACTTAAATGTAAACTAGTTGTTTACTCAATGTTTATTATTCTTACATTTAAAGTTCACTTAAAAGTATACTTTTATAAACTAAAAAGTGGGCCAATTTAGTCCCAAGAAGTATTAAAGCAGTATGCTTATAAGTATACTACTAGTACATTGATATTAGTATACTTACTACATAAAGTATACTTGGGAGAGACTTCATAAAATAAACTTGAAGTATACTGCTTTTTCGTAAGGGTATAGACAAAAATTAAAAGGACACACATCATTGGATTATTAAAATATATATATATATATTTATATAATATTATTTTCTCCATCCATTAAACCTCATCATGATTACTAATACAATTATTACCATTATTGAAAAGAAAAGCAGAAAATCTTCACATTTGTGAACCATGAAATATTTTCACATGAAAAATGACGTTTCTGCTGTACGTTTATAAACGTTGGGTTGTTTAATCTATATATATATATAAAAAAAAAAACGTATCTTAAATGTCTTCATATGTTTTGTACATAATCAGTTTTCATAATGCTGTCAGATACTTTGAATGTGTACTTAATAGCAGTAAGAGGCTGACTTGATTTTCCTTCTTTGTGTCTTCTTGCTGTTTGAGGAGTCACAGCTGTGACGAGTACTACTTTCTGGTAAACTGATCTGGACTCATTTTTGGGAAAAGCAGAGCGTTCTGTTGGTGCTGCCAGACTTTCACTAAAGGATGGATGATTTCAGTGTGTGTGTGTGCGTGTGTGTGTGTGTGTGTGCGTGTGTGTGTGTGTGTGTGTGTGTGTGTGTGTGGTCCTGATGGTATCACGCTCGGCCTTCGACCCCGACGCCAGATGATTCCTCTGAACCTCCTCTGAGCCAGAGACGGTTTGATACGAAGGTCCTGCCAATGTGTCTGGATTCATTCTAATGTCTGAGTCACTCTGGACTTCTGGTAAACGGGACGTTATGTGACTTTCTGGTTGAATAAAGGTCATGTATGTGTATGTTATGGTGAGATGAAGTGAACCACGAAACAGAAGGAAGGAAAATAAGATGCAAAAACTGTTCTCACCCTGTTTAATGTTAAACTTTAAACCATAAAAGAGTTTTACTTTCACAAACATTTTAAACAGAGAACTGAGCCACAGGTCTGGCTCCAGTGTTTTAATGGCTGATGCTTTGTTTTAAGTGTTTTTATCGTACTTTATATTTTATCTCACTGGTTTCTTGTCAGCACATTTGTTTTTTTTGTTCTTCCAGTTGTGGACGCAGTATTCAAATATTTTACTTTCGTAAAAGTACAGAAGTTTTACCAACAAAATGGACTTCAAAAGTAAAGGTATACAACGTGGCTACTGTCAGTGTTATATATTATTGTATCCTTATTATTGATGTATTGCACAGTAAAGTTAGAGCTAATTTGAACTACTTCATATACTTTTGGTAGTTTGATCTGTAACAATTGATCATATTTTATAAATTAAAATAGATTTTTATGTCTTAATTTGAAAAATAACTACAGCTCTTAATAATATAATATGTCTCTCTGATATGTGGTGAAGAAGAAGTATAAAGTTGCATAAAATAAAAAAAAAAACTCAAATAAAGTACAAGTACTTTCTGCTGTTGTCTTCATCATATTTTTGTTTTTCAGTTTAATTTTCAGCTTCCTGAAAGACAGCAGAAATCTAGCATGTGGCAACGTGTCTGTCTGTAACACCAGCAGCAGGCGGTGCTGTTGGACCGAACCGGAGCTCCACAGCAAACAGCAGAGTTCTGTTAGAGAACTATTAACAGTCAATACTCCACTGGATTCATGATCGATATCAATAAATGAAGTGTAAATATGTGAAGGAAAAGTAATGAGATGTTGGATTCAGTGTTATTTAATCCTGTTTGTTATCGTACTCCTGTTACTGCATTCAATATTTACATCCACAGCATGAGTGACAGGCTAAACATCATGTGTCTGTGTGTGTTTATCAGCTAATAAAACCTGCAAATTAAAACCGCGTGACGCTTGTTAATGAACTGCCTTTAAACAAGACACACACACACACACACACACACACACACACACAAACACACACACACACACAGCAGAGCAGGCATATAACAGCTTAGTGGGCAAAAAATAACCCAGCCTCTAGTTTAACTTGCTAACAATGAATAAAGAGTTTTGTCTTGACAAGTCAGTCAATACAAGTCAATTTCCTTAAAATAAAAATAACAAATTTAAATTCCCTAAATTCCACCTCCCTGGGTCGGCTGGGAAACTTTGTTCTGGGCTAAAAAAAAAAATAGAATTTAAATTGTAAAATGTGCAGTCTAAATTTGAACACCTTATATATATATATATATATATATATATATATATTTACGATGCCACTAGTTCACATGTTTCTTTGAGAAAAAGAAAACATTTCAGTGGCACAGGCTCAATGTGGTTACCATGGCTACATGTAGCCTATAGGTTGATGTAGGCTACTGAGTGTGTTTCATTTTGCAAAAAAAATGATATAGTTCATAACAACAACTTGAGAGTTAAATAAAAGTTTTATAGTCGAAATTTGCACATTTTAAAATATGAAAGCCCGTTCTCATTCAGGGTGTCAAATACCGAGGCTTTATCACGGCCAACGGCGTTGGATACCGCCATCAAGGGTGCAATATGAGACTAACCGGGCTTTCCATGAACCACATTGTAAACCCATCTGCTGCAACAGTAAACGCTCAGGGAAAGGTCTGTGGTGATACACAGGGCGGAAGGGAAGAGAGGTGGATGGGTCCAACAAACACAAGGCTTTCATCAGGAGACCACTGTTCGTGTCTCGTATGTTTCACTTTCAAGTTACAATCAGCTGATCGTTTGTGTCCCGTGTTCACAACGTTCAGTCACATTTTCACAGTAATAACGCAGTAGGTTTAATGTTGATTTTCTTAAACCTAACCAAGTGGTTTGTTGCCTGAAGCAAAGCAAGTGTTTTGGTTTAATTCACAACATTAAGCACATGTTTACTGCGACGGAAAAGGGACGGCGAGGGGTCTGATACGCGTCAGTATGTGACGAGGTGGGATGAGAACAGCAGCACACCTGGGCACCTCGTTGAGTAGTGCAGCACACCTGGCCACCTCGTTGAGCAGTGCAGCACACCTGGCCACCTCGTTGATCAGTGCAGCACACCTGGGCACATCGTTGAGCAGTGCAGTACACCTGGCCACCTCGTTGATCAGTGCAGCACACCTGGGCACATCGTTGAGCAGTGCAGTACACCTGGCCACCTCGTTGATCAGTGCAGCACACCTGGGCACATCGTTGAGCAGTGCAGTACACCTGGCCACCTCGTTGAGTAGTGCAGCACACCTGAGCACCTCGTTGAGCAGTGCAGCACACCTGGGCACATCGTTGAGCAGTGCAGTACACCTGGCCACCTCGTTGATCAGTGCAGCACACCTGGGCACATCGTTGAGCAGTGCAGTACACCTGGCCACCTCGTTGAGTAGTGCAGCACACCTGAGCACCTCGTTGAGCAGTGCAGCACACCTGGGCACATCGTTGAGCAGTGCAGCACACCTGGCCACCTCGTTGAGTAGTGCAGCACACCTGAGCACCTCGTTGAGCAGTGCAGCACACCTGAGCACCTCGTTGAGCAGTGCAGCATACCTGGGCAGAGCGACTGGAGAGGGAAAAGGGACAACAGCACAGAAAACACATCCAGCCGTAACAGCGACTAACAAAGATTCAGACAGCTAACGCTGGCATCAACTGATAAACTGGAAAATAAGCTTTCCAACAATATGTATTTAGTGAGGGGCATAGCTAACAACAGTATGGTGGAAGAAAAACAGATTTCAAACCAGTGAATACAATGTGAGGAATAGTCAGAAGGTCTCCTCTGTGAGGTTGAAAGTGAAGAGGGTCCGTGACACAAGTACTTTGAATCAGTACTTGAGTAAATGTACGAAGGGATGTTCCTGCACTTGACGCCAAGCAGCTGGTGAAGTGCTGATGTTTGTTTTGCCTCAAACTGACTCAGAGAGCTCCTTTGAACTAAGCAATGTGATGGTTGATTAACTTTTAGTTTTATGAGGCTGTGTGTGTGACAGCATCCTCCTGACTGGGAGTCCAGCAGGTGAGGACGTAAAGTTCAAAGGGAAGGTTTGGACTTTGTCAGGTTTTCCCCCTCTTCATCACCGCCATGACTGCGTAGCCCAAACCGGCGAGGAACCGAGGGGCTCGGAGCTCTGCCAAGGTGGGAAACTTCATCTGTGACTCACATGCTCGCTGTTTGTCAGATCAATTTGAGTTAACAGCGTTCTCAATAACAACAGCGCTGCGGCGGCCAAGGAAAGAATGAGCCCAAATTGAAGAAATCAAAGATGTAAAGTACACTGTGAATTTCCCCGGAGAGCTGGAGCTGGAGGCTTGGCAGGGTCCACTTTCCCACCCGGCAGTCCCACAACATCATTACTGGAATAAGAAAATAGGAGTGATTTATTTAACCTGGTATTGAGTCTAAAAAGACGACTCCAGCTTGGCTGTAGGGTCGGCTCATTTCCTGCAGCCTCTTCCTGTTTTCCATCACTTTTCCAGCTTCTATCGTGCTCGTAGAAATGTTCCCTCAAGTCCTTCAAGGAAGAAAATCCCACTTTCACAGTCGTAAGTACAACTTAGATGTTGACGCCAACGCTGTTTATAATTTGTCTGTTTGTCAGCAGGATAACAGAAAAACTTCCAGCCCGATTTTCATGAAACTTGGTGGAAGGGTGAAGCATGGGCCGAGGGAGAACCGGAGCGGGGTGGATACACACATTATTGTTCACTAAAGGGTGCCTTGTGCTGCGGTATCGAACGCCGACAGCCGTGACAACGCGTCGGTATTTGATGCCCTGGGAATGAGAACGGGCTGGAAATAGAGAGCGTGTATTTCATTTCCACTGCTTTTCACCCATGCAGGAAACTAGAAGACCTCTGCTGAGGTCAAATGCCTTATCTCACAGAGTTAACAGAAGAGAACAATAATGCATGTATAGGTTCTTCCTCGGCCTCATGCTACACCCTTACACCAGGTTTTATGAGAATTCTTTACGTAATTCATACTGTGAATAATAAAACCATAATACATAATAAAACCACTGGTTCATTTCCCAACCATGAAGATGTAAATGTTGTCTTTCTATTTGATTACATGGCCCCCCACACCGGTGTTTTAACTCAACCAGCCTCATCCCAAGACTCCAAAAACACACCCCTTTATGATTCGTGTTCGTATGTGGACCTGGTGTACAGTATAAGTTTTAACCTGAGTAGACGTCTAATCAGCCTCAAAAACAGAAAACACCTGGGTGGGTTTGTAGGGCTGGAAAACAATGAGAAAAATGAGTCAGTAAGAGAGGGAAATTAAAACGTTTAAAACCTTAATCATGCACATTAGGGCTAAATATTGTCAAATCATGGCTGACGACAGCGTAGACAGGAAATATTTGGGCACCCTTGACTTTTGAGGCCCGTCCTGGAAAAGTGTCGACCAGTAAAAACAAGGAAAGAGATATTTTATTTTGAAGGGGTGACTGAGTTCATGGGAAGCCGCCGTCACATTGCTCATAAGTGTGTGTGTGTGTGTGTGTGTGTGTGTGTGTGTGTGTGTGTGTGTGTGTGTGTAGGGAAGTGGTGATGTTAATCAACTCCAGATGAGCAAAGAAACCAGACAAGTCAAGTCACAGTGTGTGTGTGTGTGTGTGTGTGTGTGTGTGTGTGTGTGTGTGTGTGTGTGTGTGTGTGTGTGTGTGTGTGTGTGCAGTAATAACAGTCTGGGGCTGGCGGAGTTCGACCCGAGGGTCGGTCCCCCCAAACCCTGGGCCCGGGGCCGACACACACACACACACACACACACACACACACACACACACACACACACACACACACACACACACTGTGAGGTCACCATCTGAGAATGTGGGACAGAGGGCCGAAGCAGCACCTTTGCGTGCGAATGCAGCTAACCTTGTGTGTGTGTGTGTGTGTGTGTGTGTGTGTACATTTACCTTAAGTACTGTGCTTAAGTACAGCTTTGAGGTACTTGTACTACTCACATCTCAGAGGGAAATATTGAACTTTTTACTTCTCTATCATTATCAATAAAGCAAAGATGTCAGTAAATGGTGAGTCATTAATGATCAAACCAACAGGAATGATGACAATAACAACCGAAATGATGTTTTCCATGTGGGATGTGTCCGAGTTTCCCTCCAACACAAACAGTGAATGATTGTAGACTTCATACCTGTTAGCCATCACACCAACATCTCTGACATTTTGATTGTGTGCTGACATGAGCCCAAAGTGTAAAAGCAGGCGGGTCTGATGTCAGTGTGTTGGGTCTCTGACGGAGACAACAGAGCGGAGATCAGTCCACACTGTGTTGTTGGTTACTTTCAGATCGGATTAAAAGCTTTGTAGTGCTCTGCAGGCTGAGCAGCACCTCACTAACTTCTCTCTCTCTCCTCTGGAGTCATGAAACGTTTTCATTTCATCGTTTACCAAAAACGCCAGTTTCATTTTCCAGACGGTTTGTTTGTTGGCCCGGGAGTGAGTCATCAAAACTTCAGGGTTTGGAAAGGACCGCCGCTGACGAAAACATTTCCCAGCATGCTCGGTTAGTCACATAGCAAGATGATGGACTGAAAGCTCTTCCAAATAAATACATGAAAACAAATCTCCACTTCCAGGTCGGTTTTATTCAACCCCTATTTATCCAGACGAGGTTTCACTCTCTCTCAACAACAGGATTCACTTTCATAAAGCTGCACACATTATCATTCAGGAGCTGCCCAGTAAACAACCACAGCCTCCTGCTGCCTGCTACTGGGAGCTGCCCAGTATACAATCACAGCCTCCTGCTGCCTGCTACTGGGAGCTGCCCAGTATACAATCACAGCCTCCTGCTGCCTGCTACTGGGAGCTGCTCAGTATACAACCACAGCCTACTGCTGCCCACTACTGGGAGCTGCCCAGTATACAATCACAGCCTCCTGCTGCCCACTACTGGGAGCTGCCCAGTATACAACCACAGCCTCCTGCTGCCCACTACTGGGAGCTGCCCAGTATACAACCACAGCCTCCTGCTGTCCACTACTGGGAGCTGCCCAGTATACAACCACAGCCTCCTGCTGCCTGCTACTGGGAGCTGCCCAGTATACAACCACAACCTCCTGCTGCACACTACTGGGAGCTACCCAGTAAACAACCACAGCCTCCTGCTGCCTGCTACTGGGAGCTGCCCAGTATACAAACACAGTCTTCTGCTGCCTGCTACTGGGAGCTGCCCAGTATACAACCATAGCCTTCTGCTGCCTGCTACTGGGAGCTGCCCAGTATACAACCCCAGCCTTCTGGGAGCTGCCCAGTATAAATCTCTTTTATCCTGAGCCGATCTGACCAGCTTCTTTCTGCTTTCTCTGATAATCACGGCTTCTTTCCTGGATAATCTACAGAGCAGGTTCAGTCATCTTCTTGTGAGACCAACATGTTTCATGATCCAGCGTGCGGATGGTTTGTCTGCTTTGTTTCTGACCAGCTTGTGACCTTTCTTTCTGGCGTTCAGGCAAACTTCAACAGTTCCTCCCGTGAACTGCTCCGCTCTGATATTGATGGGCAGTGAAGTGTGTGGGATGTTTGATATCTGAGGAATGAAGTGGGAGAAGACAATCCATCATATTCCTCATAACTTACTTCTTCTTCTTTTTGTGTGTGTGTGTGTGTGTGTGTGTGTGTGCTGGCTGAAGAACAGATGGAGAAGTTGATCTCTCAGGCGTCAGTGTGTGAGATAACCTCTGCATGTTTAAGCTCATTTCTTTACATTGAGGTTTGTTGTTGTCTCCAATATCTCGTACATTATAAATTCAGGAAGTGCATAAAAAAAAATACTTTACTTATTTAGCTAATTGTGCAAATCACATCAATCTCCCTCTGAGGTGATTTGTTTTTCTTCAGTCCAGCACCAAATGATACCACGGAGGGGGCTACAGCTTTATGGAAGGAAACATTAGACATCATTAATGTTCCTGTTGTTTCTAAATCAATCACAAGGTGAGATGTGTGGAGATTTGGGTGATTTGCCACCTTAACTAAACAATAACTAATAAAGTTAAACCCTTTTATTACACATGTTGATGGTGACCCTAACTTTGTGCAATTTGGAGTAGCCTAAATACACCTAGAATACTACTACTACTACAAAATATGAACAACAATAAATGTTTTTAATAACCTTAAATACATCTTTAACAAACAATAGAATGTCCAACAGCAGGAAGCCGATGGTTACATGATGATTTCCAGCAGTCTGTGTTCAGTTCTCCCCTCTAACATCCTACTTTGAATGATAAGTTGCAGTTTATTCAGCTGCATAGTTGCGTTCGCTGTTGTTATTGACACGTCATCATGCTCTGTGTTCATGTGGGTCGCCTTTTGTTTTTCTTCCTGCTGATGTTGTGGAAAATAAATGGAAGTGTGGTCAACAACAGAGTTAACGTTCATGTTGAATTTATATTTTAAAGCTGCAGATTTGTGGTTATGTGGTTTGTGTCATTCTCAGTGGGTTTAGCACTAAACGCTTGTAGCCACCTGCTCAGCCTTCACAGCAGGGACTGAGTCACATTGAAGTTCATGCAAACACCCTCTGATTTCTGACTCAGAAAGTGCAGTTAGTACGATTATGAGTCCTCCAAATTAAACTTGTTGGTCCTCCAGAATGACCCATTTAAACAACATGAACCACGGGTTTGAGTTAAAATGATTACTCTGTTAAGGTTAGGGGACCTTCGTCATCATGGTTACAACAATAACCATTCGGTTAACTTAGGGAAGAGAAAGCTACAATGACGGTCGGTTCGAAACAGGAAAAAAAACTTTAGCACTACAAGTAACAGTGCATTCAAAGTATGTAAGTATTATCAGCAACATTAAGTAAGAACACCTAAAGGAACACTTCATCCCTCAGTTTATCTCAAACATTCAACATCAACACATCTGGAGGAACGAGTATTTCCCTCTGACATGTAGTGGAGTAGAGGCATAAAAAAGTAAAGTGAATTTGTACTTACAGTAAGTACTTGAGAGTAAATGTACTTAGTTACAGTCCACCTCTGGTTTGTTCACACATGCACAAGTTCAAATAAAATCACATCACTGACAAGTGCTCACACACACACTCATCTTCAGATTCCTCCACTGTAACAAATGAACTTTCCTGGTCTCCGGAGCAGCTGAGGATCGCAGGAGGAGGAAGCTTTATTTATATTTCCACCTGATTTGTGATCTCTCGGCACGTTGCTGCTGACAGGACGGCAGAAAAATGCTCCCACTTCAGACGGCTCCGACGGCGAGGAGCTGCCGGCAAATCATTTCTCTTCTGAAGCGCCTTGACCTCATCGTGTGAAGTCAAACCGACTAATGAGGAGTTTCATTCCAACCTGAGACGTCCACCAGTTGAAAAGTGCAACACCTGCTTCTACCAGAGACAGGCAAATGAAGACGTTACACACCAGTTAACGCTCACAAAATAAACCCACAAAACTTCTTGGAGTCCTTTTACACTTTGCTTTTTGTACATTAAACAAATAAGATGTAAAATCAGTAAATCAGTGAGCTTTAGAGGAGCTGGTAGCTGGATTTTATTACATTTGGACTGAGCCAGGCTAGCTGTTTCCCCCTGTTTCCAGTCTTTATGCTAAGCTAAGCTAATTAATAATTAATAAGTATCTTTAGATTCAAAAGGTAACATTAAAAACCATTAAGCTCTTCAATCCTGCTGATATTTCTCAAGTGCAAGTGGATTCAATGGCGTCAGAAGAAAGGTGAAGAGGTCATCGCTACCAGTATATTATATAAGATACTTGGATAGCTCTGTGTTTAGGATTTGCATGCGAACAAGATGAGCGGTACATCTGAATACATGTGCAGCTTACTGCCTGATAACTCTTCCCCCAAACAAATTGCTAACAAGCTCGCTGTGAGCCACAAAGCCGCTTTAACGAGCGGGTAATGTTCAGCTGTGTGAGTGTGCGGTATAAATAGGACCAGAGGTTTCCAGAGGCTGTCGGGTTAAAGTACAGGGTAGGAGGCTGCTAGGTCAGAGGTCCAGACGCTTTCATGAGAGGGAGACGACTGGCAGGACTACAGTCGAGCTGTCGTCTTCGTGGGAGGGCCGACACACAACATATCTTTATTTAGTCTGAAACAAGCAAACAAATCTGTCCGGATCATTGCACTTGTTTCTTTTCAATGAGAGTTTGTAGAAGAAACAGAAATGTAGAAATGGAGGAAGAAACCTTCAATCTAAGGAGAAGAATCCACGAACCTCGTTGTGTTCAATGTGTGTGTGCCACCACAAACGCCACTCAAACTCATGATGCTCCTGTTTGAGTTTGAATTCAAGGATGAAGAGAAATATGCATACATTTTTAAAACATTTAGAAGGCTTGTATGACCATCAGCGACTAAACTGCATTACCAGTTGGTATACAGCCAAGCAGGGGAGACGATGTAGGAATACGAACACCACAGCATCTGGTTCGTTCATGTCAACCGATGACAGGAAGTCAACTTGGTCCCACAATGTTTTAGCAGATCAGCTGCGTTGCATTGAGTAGATTTTAGTGCCATATTAAATGTTATGTGGTGATATTAAAAACACAAAAGTCTTCCCTTTGTTTATTTATGTTGGATACAATTTGTTTTTCTTAAATTAAGTGTAGACATGCATTCTCATGTCCTACATCTGGAAACCATTCTTTAATAAAACATTCTTTTAAACAATCCCTCAAATAAATGCTGAGAAGACGATAAAGATTAAACACCAATAAATATAAAAAATACTAATGTCAACTAAGTCTGCAGCCATGCATCTTAGGCCTAATGCTAACATGAGAATGCTAATCACAATGTTGATGTTTAGCAGGTATAATATTTTCCATATTCACCATCTTAGTTCAGCATGTTAGCATATCATTGGCTAGCAGTAAGCACAGAGCTCAGCTGAGGCTGATGGGGATGTCAGTACTTCTGCAGGTATTTGGTCATAAACCAAAGTATTGGACAAATGTTGACCTGATGGTGGCACTAAATGAAAAGTGAAAACTATTACAATTCATAATTCAGAATGAATTGTAATAGTTTTAACCATGAATGTCTGTAGAACGTTTCTCCATCCAGTGGTTGTTTAGATATTTCAGTCTTACGTCTTGTCTACCTTCAGACCTTCTACCTGCTTCCTCAGGGTTTACAACAGCCTCAAGGAGCGTACTCAACTTAAAACTAAATAGTTTAGATGTCATTAGTCAGAGCCTTTTAATAAAGTCAAACTTTATCCAAACAAAGAAACCAGCAGCAGTGACTAAGCAGTCTTAACTATTTCCTCTCCAGCAGTGTCAGGCTATCATATAAAACATCCGGTCTGATACCTAGATGTTATTAACATACCTGGTTATTTAATATCTCTGGTATTTCTTTAAGGATTATAGCACCTTTTTTTCTCATCTAGCTGTCAACTTCTGCAGCCTAATCCTGTAAACAGTGACTAATCTAAAGGTCATGAGAACATGAGCTCAAAGTGACTCATCGGCTCAGAGATAGCTGTAAAAAAGACTAATCAGACGCCAACAGTAGAGTTTTCCCAGCACTTTTCACTCATAGAATAATGTGATTTACTGCACTGAAGACATAGAAAGATGCTGAGTTGTTTGGTTTTACTCCAGGAAAGTGGGCTGCGTTCACACTTTGTTATTTTGTAATGTGAACACGTATTTCTGCTGTTTACCTCACGATCATTGTGACAAAAGATTATTTGCACGAACACTGAATTAACCACCGGGACTGATATCCGATTTTTACAGCGTGAGCATTACAATCCACGCTGTAAATCTGCTCACTCAGTAAAGTCAGTTTGATTTCTGTGACATCAGTGAAACTGGGTTTGGAGTTTCCAGTGGTAAACACATGGTAAAAGCATCTTATAAAAAACAATAAAACCGCAGTAAATAAACTATAAAGGCACAATAAAACAAGCCGCAAACTGCCGGAAGAGACAGACATAACATACAAAAAGCTGATAAGAGTAGTTTCCAGCACAAACGCCTCATAAAGGTGAGAGACATCATTTAATGTGCAAATTAATCTTGCAGTAAATACAGTAAATGAGAGTCTGATTCTATAATTGCGCAGTTTGAAAGTCAAACTGGAGCAGCACAGAGCTGCTTTCCTTATTCTGCTAAGTGATTAACGCTGTAAAAATATACAAAACTAGAACAAAACAGGAACAATAGGAACACCATAGATCCCTTTTCAAAGAACCCAGAGCTGTTTTCATTAAAGGAAAGTGCTCTGATTGTTGAGTGAAAACCGCATGACTCCAATTTTAGTGACTGTCTCAGTTTAAAGTCAAGATAACATCTGTTTGGGTTTAGAAAGTTGTGCTAATGAAGCTCTTTTTAGCTTCTGTTGGAGAAACAAACATTCCTGGACATTTTGAAGATGCAAGAAAAGCCCTCTTTCTCTTCAAGAACACTCTCAGATTCAGTGATACTGTTCCTTGAACCACGTCACATGCCGGGCTATTAAAACATTTAACATTCTATTGACAACACGTGGTGCTAAATTGAGATAATGGTCTAATAAACTCACCACAAACAAACGGTCCTTTGTGGCGCTCACAGCATTTAAAATGACTCTGGAGAAAACTGAACAGCATTGCCAGATGGGAAATGGTAAACTCTCGTACCAGAGGACTCAAATTATATTTTGACGAGAATTGTTGTACATCAAGAACAACAAGAACAAATAGAGAGAGCTACCGTCGTGCTCACGAGTCACGTTCATCAACAAGCATGATTGGCTGGAAGGGTCACATGAGAAGAGACGCGGAAACACAGACGTAGGATTCATATTTTTCTATGTGTAAATTAATTAAAATGAAACAGTGCAGACTAAAACCAAACCACGAAATGATCAAATTATTGGGGCGTTATTGATCGTACATAGTACAAAGGGCAAAATTATTATACAAATAATGATCGGAAATCCGGCGACGCTGAAACTGAATTGGAGGTTAGGTGCAGCATCCATTGAGGTTAGCGGCTTTATTTAAAGGGTCAGTTCACTCACTTCTCTTCTTTTGGTTTTGGTTTCTAAAAATGGGTGAAATATGATTAAGGCATCTAAAACCACTCAAATACATGAACAAAGAGCCAATCTCCTGTAATAAAAAGCGCTTTTAATTCTTTACTTCCACAGTTTGATTCAAAATAACCGCTCTCCCTGTGAGAAGCATCCAAACTCACCAACATCTGCCACCAATTTACCAGAACACGCCTGTCCCGGATGCCACTATTAACCAGAGCTGCAGCCTGCCGTGTCTCCCCCGGCTGCTCTCACCACTAACCAGGGCTGGAGGATGAGCCGCAGGTCCGAGCCCTTCCAGACCTGGAAGACCTGGCATGGAAAATAACACGACTGCAGCAGGCCTGTAATTTGGAGTGGCTGTGACCTTTAATCATATCTTGATCTACATCCTTTATCCCTGCGTCTGTCGGTGGCCCGATACTAATTTGAGGCCGTGTGTGTCTGAAAGTTTCGACCTGATCTCCGTCCCGAGTTTGGTGCCGTTTCATATTTTGGAGACGAGGACGACTAGATGGAAATATTTCTGTCAACCGTCTGTGAAACCAGAAAACAGCCAGTTAAAAGTTTTTATGAGTGCAGATCTGAGACATTCTGCCTCAAATGTTTGTGGTAGCAAGTAGCTGAAAAACACTTAATGATCATTAACATGCTGCTATAACAGCCTCCACTCTCCTGGTTTCAGTCTCTCCACCAGATGTGCACCTGCTGCAGGGATTTGATGCCATTCAGACACAAGAGCATCACTGAGGTCCAACACTGATGTTGGTGATCAGGTCCGGCTAACAGTCGCTGTTCCAGTTCATCCCAAAGGTGTTGAATGACTCACCAAACGTTTCTTTATGTGTAAGGGGACATTGTGCTCTTCCCCAAGCTGAACTTGTCCAAAATATTATTATCTAAGAAGCTTAAGTAGGCGGACTTCCTTACAAGAATTTATTGTAATAATTATTAAAAAAAGTTCCAATAACTTTCCTGTGTTGTAATTTGATGCTGACCACACGGAGAAGCTTCCAACTAATTCATTACAGCTGAACATGCAGGAATGTAAAGTTCGTCTACAGGGAGGCTAACAATTCAACATATATGAGATGTTTCTAATAATAAAAAGAAAAACAAATGAATATTTACTTGGGTTTAAATTGAGCTCTTTCTGTTTCTCTTTGCTCTCCTCAGATATGCACCGTTGACCTCTGACCTCCATTCTTTTGGCTTAAGAGAAGCAGGAAGTGAGTGTTACGTTGCTTTTTTTGTTACAACAGCTTATTGGAAACAGAAGGGACTAAAAGGTCAAATAACACTGAGATGGTGAAGATACAGTTTTCTGCAAGATTAACTGCCTTCACATCATCTGAAGGAATTATTATGAGAAAGTTCTCGCATACCAGAAAGTCTTTTCAGATGAAAAAAATGAATTTTAGGACAAGATGTTGTTAATAAAGTTGAGTAATCGTGGATGCTGGATTTTATGTTTTTGTGGCATCATCTGAATTCTGTTAGATTTATACTCATTACTGCGAAATGTAATAAAGCACATTTATTAGATTTACTCATGATCTTTTGATTATTCGTCAAATGCATGCAAACAAGTTCAGAACAGTCATATATTCAGGGAGGATATGATCAGTAATAAAAGCATGAAGCCCTCCTCTTCTTAACGAATGATGCATTCATGCAGCTGAGGGCTGAAAAAGCACAATTATAAGATTTATTCATGATCTTTTGATTATTCGTCAAATGCATGCAAACATGTTCAGAATAGTCATATATTCAGGGAGGATATGATCAGTAATAAAAGCATGAAGCCCTCCTCTTCTTAACGAGTGATGCATTCATGCAGCTGGGAGCTGACGAATCGAGCTTAAAACACGAGAGTTCACGAGTTGTAGTCAGAGTTTGGGAGCGTGTTTACTGCCATGTAAATGCCACCTCTGCATGTCGCAATAAAACGCTGCAGCGGCCTGCGGTGGCACAGTGGAAAGTTACCGCAGCGCTTCAGCCTGTTTTGGTGCTGCCAAATATATAAAGTGGTGGAGTTTAGTCATGGCATGCTATTGATGAGGAACAACGGCTGCTGGCTTCCTAACCCCCTCTGTTCTCTATACACTTCATCACAAACAGTTCTAATCAGAGAAAAAACACTCAAAAGCTGCTGATTCATAATCCTGCTGTCAGATTTCAGCTACCTGATACTTTAAAAAGCACTATCATTTGTTTTAAGTGTCTGCTATAAATCATTTTGTGGATATCTCAATTAGCAACAACTGCTCGGCTCCATTAGCGTGATCACCTCGAGATCACCAAGCCTTTAAATTCAAGCTCTGCAGGCACAAATCAACCTGTCATCCTCCTCACAATCATACAACACAAAGAAAGCAAGAGGCGAGCTGCAGACACAGAAAAGGCTGTGCCTCTTTAAAAAGCGTCTCGTAAAGAAAAGTGAGTGAGCGCGGCTGCCAGGCGCTGCCGGTCCAAGCCAAGCTGTATTAAAACAGGGTGTATTTTAAACAAAGGTTGCATTTTAATAAGGCCAGAGGGTGGCACATCGCAGATAGCTGTTGGCTTGTAACGGCCGTGTTTAACGTTAAACTGCCATGGCAACCCGGAGGCCAAGAGTTCCCCCTCCGCGCTGCCAGCCAACCTGGAACTGTTTTATATGCAAAGCAGTCCCAAATGAGAAGTACATTTTAATTATGGGGGAAGAATAAAGAAAGAATAAAAATGCTTTTTATAAGATAGTTTATATAACTGCGTCAGATCAGCCAACGTAATATCATCATCATCATCATCATCATCTTTCCAGAGCTTTAAATGGCGCCTTACTGTTTTTTGCGAGTTTTTTTGTGAAACTGTGTTTTTATAAGATCTAAAATCAATTTTCACACTCAGTTATCAATGTCCCATAGTCATCAGGCTGCAAACCTTCTGCAACTCTGAATATTAATATATTTGTTTGTCTTCAAGGTTCAATTTATTCACAAAAAAAGCATGCAGAAAAACTAGTTCTGTAGCTGATTCTTGACAACTCCATCGAACTCGTTCGTTTTCAGGCAACAACGCTGACACTGTTGATATTTTATAATAGCTGCTGCTGCTGTTTCTTTTAATTGTTGTAAGTTTTGGATAATATTTGCTTCTTAAGTCCCAGATGATTCTTAATAATTACTGTTTTGAATTGAAGTCCCAAAATGCAAGGCTGCATTAGCAACCAGCAGAAGTGGGCAACTGCCCCAAACTACTCGAACTGATTGAATTCAAAATTAGTTGGGAATATGTACCAATAAAACACACTTTTAATTTGACATGATGAGGGCCTTAAGGCGGGTCCTACCTCATCTTGACAAAAACTGTAAGGTGACATACATCCTCAAAGGTCTACCAGTCTGTACAAAATACCTCTTAAATGACTTCTCATTTTAATGAAGTATTTCCATTATGGATGAAGTGCATGCACATTGTGTGACCAAGCAGTTAAAGCTTGTTGCATGAAGCTCTGTGAAGCTGGACGAGGTCTGTCTGTTATGCACATTATCTTGGACTAATGTGAATGAAAAATTGCATAAATTGGCCAAAGAGGGCGCTACAGCTTCTGTCTCCTCTTGGTTTATGTTTGCTTGTTTATTTGTCACTGGTTTTTAAAGGTGTCTCCAACATTATACCTGCAAAAGTCTCTGCTTTTTTTGTGTAAATAATGAAAGTACATGGAGTTCCTCTTCATTCTGCCACTGCAGCACAGAGCAGCCCTGGACCTCTTGGTCTGAACTTCAAACACCAAATAAAAACCCAGCTTCTCATCATTATTTCCATCCTGAAGAATCCTGATGCGTGACAGTTCATATTTACAACTGGGATTTTGGAAGTCGGCAGAGCATTACACAACCTGAGCCGTCGTGACGAGAAGTCACAAATGAAAAAATTCCAGTTTACTTTATAGCCGACAGATGTTGGATGACAAATATTGCAACTCTTGAGTTTTTTATTTTCAGCCTTGAGTTGGATTGAATTTGTGTGCCTTTCAGTTTTGTAAATTTGGTTCCTGGCGTGCTGAAGCAAGTCCCTCACCAAGAACAAAAACACCGTGATATATCACGCTGACATTGGCTGCATTGAATACAATGAACAATACAGGAATCTGTCACATTCATGACCCTGTAAAAGCTGCTTCACCTCACTCTGACAGAGCGTTGGAGGACACGGTGACTGACTGCCAAACGGCCGAAACATTGGATAAATACTGTATGTACGTGCACCTTGGCTGTTTCATGGCGTAATATACAAACTGTTACCGGTACAGGCAGAGTGAAGCAACAGGGGAGAGAAACTGAACCTTCACCTGCAGATAAGCACTGGTGACAAAGTTACAGTTGGTGCAGCCAAATCATCTGTTTTTGTCCTGGAAAATCTCCTGAATGTCAGTTTTTCAGTGAGAACTTTTGTTTTGACCACCAAGGTTCACAAAGATGTGTCCCAGTTCAGGGTCTGGATCCTCGTGGTCTGGGATCATCTGGAGGACATGAGAGTCAAGCTGAACCTGCATCTCTTTCTGAAACGAGCCAGCAGAAAATAATTCAAGTACTGTGATTACGTACAATGTTGAGGTACTTGTACCTTACTTGAGTACTTCCATTGTATGCTACTTTATAGTCCCTAAATCACTACATCTCATAGGCAGTATTACTTTGCAGATTCAGATTATTAATCCAAAATATAAACCAACAAATTAATTGTGGTGTATTATTATAGATTAAACTACCCAGCAGTATATAAAGTAGTTCAAATTAGCTCCACTTTTACCAGCTGCAGCATTTAAGTGGTGAACAAATTAATGCATCAATAATTATAATTCAATATTATAATATATATGATTGTGAAATGGGCCATTCTGCATAAGTACTTTTACTTTTAAATATATATTTTTATGGAAATGATTTAGTACTTTTACTTCAGTAGGATTTCGAACGCAGGACATTTACTTGTAGCAGGGTATTTTTACACTGTAGTACTGCTACTTTTACTCAAGTAAAATATCTGTATACTTGCAGTTTTGTAAATGTTTTCATTTATTTGAATTTATTTTAATATTTGTAAATATAATAGATTTATTACTGCTATGGTATGGATTTATAATTATTATTATTATTATTATTATTATTATTATTATTATTATTATTATTATTATTATTATTATTATTATTGATATGAAATGGTTTATTTTAGATCTGTCATGGTGCTATAAATGTATTCATTAAATTAGTTGAATTTAGTGTAATATTTGTAAATGTGAACAGATTTATTAATGTTAGAGTACATTTTATTATTATTTATTGACATACAAAATATAATACTAATAATAATACTAATAATAATACTACTAATAATAATAAACTTATTTTGTATGCAAATAAAAATAAATAAATACATATTTAAATACTGTAATATGATAGGATGACAATGAAAAAGTCCTTCTTAAGGTCGAGCCCGGTTGGAATGCAGTTTTCCAGTCATTCCTCGTCTCCAGTGCAGGTCTCACTTGGCCCACATTCGGTCCACCTTAAATATTTCTCTGCTCTCGTTTACAGTGTCAGTGCGCCTCGTCGGGAGCGCGCATTGCTGCAGAAGCGCGCCTCGTCGGGAGCGCGCAGCAGCAGTTCTGTCAAATCACAAACGAGGGTGACGCAAAGGCGGAGGACTTACATAAAAATCCTCCTTGGACTTTTGTTTTTAGCGTGTGAAAGTCACGGTATTTGCAGTAAATCGGTGTGGAAATACTTCAACTTGTGGATTATGAAAAGTTGTGATAGTTATCCAACGTCTTGGTGACGTTTGGAGCAACTAAAGTGCGTCTTTTACACCAGCTCAGAGACGCAACAAGAGGACTACAACGTTAAGGGGATCATTTTTATACAGTATTTTGCTGTTTTTTTCCTCGAGGGATGTGAGTCTACCGACGTGTACATAAATAACCGGGATAAAAGCCACTTTTCTTTTTCTTTTCCTCCACTTTGTGTGAAGTCACCATGCTGGCCAACACTGCTCTTTACGCGGCGAAGAAACGGAAGAAGCCGGTCCAGAAAATGTAAGTAAACAACCATAAACACACAGAAATCACTGTAGTAGTCCTATAATATCTCCTAGTGTACATATGAAGCTTGTATACAATGGTTTTATTCTACTTTCTGACCTTCTATGGTATGCCTACAATACTCCTATGATATTCCTTTTGTACTGTCTGTTGTACTTTTACTGAAATACTTTTGTAATACTACACTGTTAATGATTTCCCAGTAAAATAACAGTAAAGAACTGGCAGCAGGGTTGCCTTTATGTTACTGTAAAATTAACATTATTATACTGTCGCTGGAATTTACAGCTTTGTATTGTCAATGAAAAATACAGTTTGAACTTTATTAATTTCACAGTATTTTAGTTAATTTACTGTTTAAAGATACATTATATAGCTGTTTTTCACCTTTCTTTTATCTTACTGATTTGTTTTAATGCACTATTTAGGTTGTATTTTTTACAACATTATTTTGTGCCTAGATGAATAGACTTAGCAGGTTACAGACATAGTCACACTAAATACAAGTAAAGGCACTTAAGGCTATAATAGACTTGTTGACACTTTTCACAAAATGTGTGTCTAGCTGGCTACAAGCACAGAATGCAAACCAGAACAACATGTGAGTGAAGAACAATAAAGATAATTCACTGATTTTACAATCATGTATAATGTGCAAGCCTCACATGAGCAGATCAGGTCTCAGAATTCAACAAATACTGCATGAAACTGTTACTGATGATCCTTTAGACAGTTGATCAGCAGTAAAGTGATGTTTTTTAAGAATGCATTATAGTTGTATTAACAGTAAAGCACTGTTTCTAGCAATAACAGGTTAATACTGTTGAAATCCTGCTGTAAATTAACAGCAATTGTTTACAGTGTACCATTGTTTGTAATTCAGTTGTAAATTTATTTATTACTTACTTATAATATTTACATAAAAGCCTCATACATTAATGATGCTATTATTGCAGTAAAATCTGTTTTTATGTGTTATTGTAATCCTAAAGCATTCAAACATCATATACACTAGAGATGGTTCTTTTTAGCTGGTTACAGCTGTGCAAACATCTCCAGTCAGTCAGTCAGTCAGTCTGCATTACAGCCTGTGTTACAAGGTACCAAGAGTGCAGTAGTTTATAAGTTGTGTTTGCAATAGTAGCTACATTGTCCTGAATCCATAAAGGCCATAAAGTCTATTTTCCCTGCTGTGGTTATGCAATGTTTGCCAGCCAGACCGAGGTAATGTGGAGTGCTGAAGTCCAACAACACTGCAGGCCTATCCAGCATGGAAAATAAAGAAAACTGTTGCTTCAGTATTATTTAAATCTAATTATACCATCTGAGACAGCTGGGCTTCCCACACGCATTCGTGCAAATGCTCTAAACCTGTATAGGAACTCATTTCACTTATTTATTTTCCTGAGTAGACGTATTGATTTTGAATTTATTATTAATACTGAGTTTTTGTTTGAGTGTACTCTGTAGGCGGAGAGTTAATCCCCACATCAGTAAAATCATCAAAACACCTTCTCATGAGGATATTTCTGATTGAAGTGAATTAGATTGCATCTTGTTTTCTCCTGGGTTCCCCATCGAGAACCCCTCGAGAACCCCTCGAGAACCCCCAGACCACCCTTTGAGAACCACCACTGCATACTGCAACACCAGAAAACTCATTCATCAGGGATGTACAGTAGGTGCAGTAGCAGAATGCTAGGAGTGGACTACATTTTATTTATCATTTTTAAAACAATGCAGTAATGGTTCTGTAAGGAACCCTTTGTTAATGTGTTCTCTAGCACTGTGATACACTGATTTCTCACAGGACTTTCAGAGTCTTTGTACTTCTGTGCAAATCAATATGTAATCATGATTTCTCAGGACCTTTTAGAACCCTTTAAAGGATCTCTGGGGGTCTCTGGACTTTATTTTGGGAGCCAGTGAGAAGACAGTGGTTCTTTAGGGTTGCGCCACATCAGAACCCTTATTGGCTCTATAATGAAATTGTGAATCCGGCAAGTATGTACTTGTACATTGGGACTTTAAGGTACTATGAAGAACTTTTAAGGAAGATTACAAATTACAGACTGTATTGACCCCTGATGTGCTGTAAAGAACCCTTTGGAAGGGTGCAGTGTGCTTGGTTCAAGACTAAACGTGGCTCAAATGAATCCCTAATGGTTCAAAATACACCTTGCTATGCAAGGAACACTTAATAACGGTCAAATAGTTCTTCGTAGATCCTCAATAGAGCTTGTGTTCAAATGTTTCTTTCTAAACACTTTCTAGAGAGGCTCTCTAAAGCACAGTGTTCCACTGGTTCTCTGTATGTTATCAATGGTGCTGTAAAGAGGTCTTTTATAGAGGTTTTCTAATGCATATTTCTTCAACAACATCCATATTGTTCTTTAGAGAACCTTAATGGTGCAGTAAGAACCTTTAAGAAAGGTTCTGTTAGGCACCATGCTCAAATGGTACCTCCTAGACCCTTAATGGAGCTGTAAAAACCTTTTTTAGAGAGGTTCTTTAATGCACCATGCTCCTGGACCCTTAATGGAGCTGTAAAAACCTTTTTTAGAGAGGTTCTTTAATGCACCATGCCCCTAGACCCTTAATGGAGCTGTAAAAACCTTTTTTAGAAAGGTTCTTTAATGCACCATGCCCCTAGACCCTTAATAGAGCTGTAAAAACCTTTTTTAGAAAGGTTCTTTAATGCACCATGCCCCTAGACCCTTAATGGAGCTGTAAAAAACTTTTAGAGAGGTTATTTAATGCAACATGCTTCTAGACCCTTAATGGAGCTGTAAACTATTTTTTAGAGAGGTTATTTAATGCAACATGCTCCTGGACCCTTAATAGAGCTGTAAAAACCTTTTTTAGAGAGGTTCTTTAATGCACCATGCTTCTAGACCCTTAATAGAGCTGTAAAAACCTTTTTTAGAGAGGTTCTTTAATGCACCATGCTCCTGGACCCTTAATAGAGCTGTAAAAACATTTTTTAGAGAGGTTCTTTAATGCACCATGCTTCTAGACCCTTAATAGAGCTGTAAAAACCTTTTTTAGATAGGTTCTTTAATGCACCATGCTCCTGGACCCTTCATAGAGCTGTAAAACCCTTTTTCTGAGAGGTTCTTTAATGCACCATGCTCCTAGACCCTTAATAGAGCTGTACACATCTTTTTTAGAGAGGTTCTTTAATGCACCATGCCCCTAGACCCTTAATGGAGCTGTACAAAACGTTTTTAGAGAGGTTCTTTAATGCACCATGCTCCTAGACCCTTAATAGAGCTGTACAAAACGTTTTTAGAGAGGTTCTTTAATGCACCATGCTCCTAGACCCTTAATAGAGCTGTACAAAACGTTTTTAGAGAGGTTCTTTAATGCACCATGCTCCTAGACCCTTAATAGAGCTGTACAAAACGTTTTTAGAGAGGTTCTTTAATGCACCATGCTCCTAGACCCTTAATAGAGCTGTAAAAACCTTTTTCTGAGAGGTTCTTTAATGCACCACGCTCCTATAGATTCTTCTGTAATTTACTTCTCCATTGTATGTTTGTGGTTTCAAACTGCAAGTAGAGCTTTAAAGAACCTTCTGGGGAAGTACCTCAAAGCACCACACACAAAGTGCTCTTCTTAGACCCATAATAATGATCAGAGACCTTCCTCAAATAGTTTGTTGTAGACCCTTAATGGTGCTGCAGAGAACCTTTAGAGAGACCCTACATGCGGTCTCGGAAAACCTTTCATAGTGCCATAATGAACCTTCAGGAGAAATGATCCAAATCACCACGCTAAAGGGTTCTTCTTAGACCCTTCATGGTGCTATAAAGAACCTTTTAGAGAAGTTCTATCAAGCTTTATGTCAGTTTATTATAGACCCTTCAGGGTGCTGTAAAGAACCTTTTAGAGAAGTTCTATCAAGCTTCGTGCCAGTTTATTATAGACCCTTCAGGGTGCTGTAAAGAACCTTTTTGGAGAGAGAAACATGCTTGAATAGTTCCTTAAAGACCCATCATAGTGCTGTAAAGAACTGTTTAGAGGTGTTCTCAAAAGCACCATGCTGAAATGGGTTTTCCTAGACCCTTCATGGTGCTGTAAAGAACCCTTTCAGAACATACAGTAAGAGCTGCTCTGAGCCACACCGTCGTCCTCCTCACTGTGATTTTACCAGTTTGTGATTTTTAACTTTAACAAGCCAGACGGGGGTGTTAACTGCTCCATACCGAACCACAGGCCCAAGCAGAGAACCACGGTCAGAACTCTGCCAGAACCGTGGTTTCAGTGTGTGTGTGGTACTACCTGCATTAATCATAATCAGGACGTGGAGCGAGAGCACTCTCACGCGATGTTTCCACGAGGGAGGAGGGAGGGAGGGAGGATGGCGTAATCTGAGACTCACTGTGTGTTTTTTTCTCCTCCTCCTCCTCCTCTGACTGCCACAACATACTTTTTTCCTGTCTTTCCTTCTGTCTCTCTGGGTGTTTTTTGGGGGGGTTGTTTCTTTCCTCCCTCCCTCAACACAAATTAACATAGTTCTGTGTCACGCAAACGCTTACATAACTCTGCCATGTTCACTGCTCTCAGGGAGTTTATCTTTCTTTTACTTTTTCTTTTTTTGTTTGGGAAATGGTGAGTGAGTTATGAGTGTGTGTGTGTGTGCGTGTGTGTGTGTGTGTGTGTGTGTGTGTGTGTGTGTGTGTGTGTGTGAGAGCGAGACAGTTTAACTCACAGACGTGTCTCGAGGCGGCGTTACAGCAGTCTACCCCGAGGCAGTTTACCTTCATGTTTACGGTGATTTCTCCGTGTCTCTGTGTGTGTGTGTGTGTGTGTGTGTGTGTGTGTGTGTGTGTGTGTGTGTGTGTGTGTGTGTGTGTGAGAGAAAGTCACGAAACAAACAGTAAAAAGTTGATATAGGTTGATGGATGGTCAAACGTATGCGGCCCCCTGTACATTACACCCATATGTGATAGCTGAACACGTTTTAATGTGCTGCTATAACAGAATCCACTCTTCTGGTTTCAGTCTTTCCACCAGTTGTTGGATTTGCTCCCATTCAGTTCCCATAAGAGCATTAGTGAGGTCCAACATGATGTTGGGCGACAAAGCCTGGCTCCAGTTCATCTCAAAGGAAAGGGTTGAGGTTAGGGTTGGATTACTTAAGCTCCGGAGCCGATGGTCTTCACAATCTCTCTTAAATAGTCCCCTTTGCCTCTTTCTGACTCTAAAGGGAGGTGACGTCATATCCGTTCCGTATCCGTCAACCAAAACAAACCAACAAACCGCGAGCCGAAACGAGAAAGTATAAATCGTTGGAGGGTCAGCGTGGATACGACCTGCACCCTCACATGTTAAATCCAGCGTGGTAAACACTACACATCCAGTAAGGGATGGAAACACTTTGGGTTTCACACATTGACAGGAAAAGCAGAGCTAGACATCACGGCTAAAGCTGCATGCTAACTCTGTCATGGACAGGAAATGTTGTCGTATTGCGGTAACGTGCGGTCGAGCCGTCCGTCGCTCTCGTCTCCGTGGTCAAATGGGCCGACGCTACGACTGTAGAGCACCCAGATACTGACATGTCTGTTCTCTGCATTGAAACGGCCCCGATGGAGCTGACCTTGGATGTATAAAGAGAACGGAGCTGATGGCAGAGCTAGAGACCACCTTGGAGAAGTTAGAGGAAGTAGACATGTGTTACTACGTCCAGTTTTTAAAAAATGGTGTTAACAAAATGAACTATATATACAAAATACATCTATGGAAATAAGACTGATTGGATTATATTCACCAGAAGTATAAAACATTACATGACCCTTATAAATTAAAAAGAAAACCCCACTAATCTGTGAGGGAAATATCTTTATTCTTTATTCTTTGGTTTTGGGGTTGCTGGAAAAGATTTAATAAATAATTCCTGACAATGATCCTGATATATTTGAATTCAGGACATCTCGGACTACATACATGCTGAAGATCAAACACTCTTACCGTGTTAATTTAGATATTTTCCAAAGTAAAAGTCCCTAGAAGTGTATGATTCAACTTCTTCCCATGGACTAGTGTTAAAAAAGTTAACAAAAATCACAATATGGAATCTCAATACTTGTATGTTGGTTGTTCTGATGGTTTTAAAGCACTGCAGAATTGATGAACTCCATGAAAAGAAATACAAGAATAGAAAAAGTCAGCATTTTTCCACAGTGGTCTTCTGTTTTGACAGTAAAATGTGGAGCATGCATGCACTTGTGATTGTTTATATTCAGCGTTGGCCTGCAGATGAATTGAAGTCAGAAACTAGAGCGACTGGACTGGAGCAGACTCATCAGGAATAAAACGGTGACGTGGTTAGACTTTTTCTGTTTAGTTGTAGCAGAGGTCATGCTGATGTGCAGCTGTTTCTCTTATGACTGACATGTGACGGACATCAGCTTTAACTTCCCAGACGTTATGACATCAGTAAACATCACAGTGATGTTTTGTTTATATGTATGGTTTTATTTTGTAGCTATTTACATCTGTGTTTTGGTCGACTAGGATGTCATTTCTAAAAACCTTTGAACGTTTCATTTCAATCCAGAGAGTAAACACAAAGAAAACATATATAGAAAATGTCTCAATATGCTAATATACTGTGGAATGTGACGATATATACTGTACCATACACCGAGTATTTGCATCAATGCGATGAAGTACATTGATTGTCAGGTATTGGCTTTGTTTAAAGAATGACTTAAACAATTATTGAAATAGTTGCAGAGTCATTTTCTGATTATTGACTCTCTGAGCCTGATATCGACTTTCTGAGCCTGCTGTCGACTTTCTGAGCCTGCTGTCGACTCTCTGAGCCTGATATCGACTTTCTGAGCCTGATGTCGACTTTCTGAGCCTGATGTCGACTTTCTGAGCCTGATGTCGACTTTCTGAGCCTGATGTCGACTCTCTGAGCCTGATGTCGACTTTCTGAGCCTGATGTCGACTTTCTGAGCCTGCTGTCGACTCTGAGCCTGATGTCGACTTTCTGAGCCTGATGTCGACTTTCTGAGCCTGCTGTCGACTTTCTGAGCCTGATGTCGACTTTCTGAGCCTGATGTCGACTTTCTGAGCCTGCTGTCGACTTTCTGAGCCTGATGTCGACTTTCTGAGCCTGATGTCGACTTTCTGAGCCTGCTGTCGACTCTCTGAGCCTGATGTCGACTTTCTGAGCCTGATGTCGACTTTCTGAGCCTGATGTCGACTTTCTGAGCCAACTGTCGACTCTCTGAGCCTGATGTCGACTCTCTGAGCCTGCTCTGGACTTTCTGAGCCTACTGTCGACTCTCTGAGCCTGATGTCGACTCTCTGAGCCTGCTCTGGACTCTCTGAGCCTGATGTCGACTTTCTGAGCCTGATGTCGACTTTCTGAGCCTGATGTCGACTTTCTGAGCCTACTGTCGACTCTCTGAGCCTGATGTCGACTCTCTGAGCCTGCTCTGGACTTTCTGAGCCTGATGTCGACTTTCTGAGCCTGATGTCGACTTTCTGAGCCTGATGTCGACTTTCTGAGCCTGATGTCGACTTTCTGAGCCTGATGTCGACTTTCTGAGCCTGATGTCGACTTTCTGAGCCTGCTGTCGACTTTCTGAGCCTGATGTCGACTTTCTGAGCCTGATGTCGACTTTCTGAGCCTGCTGTCGACTCTCTGAGCCTGATGTCGACTTTCTGAGCCTGATGTCGACTTTCTGAGCCTGATGTCGACTTTCTGAGCCTACTGTCGACTCTCTGAGCCTGATGTCGACTCTCTGAGCCTGATGTCGACTTTCTGAGCCTGATGTCGACTTTCTGAGCCTGCTGTCGACTTTCTGAGCCTGATGTCGACTTTCTGAGCCTGATGTCGACTTTCTGAGCCTGATGTCGACTTTCTGAGCCTGCTCTGGACTTTCTGAGCCTGATGTCGACTTTCTGAGCCTGATGTCGACTTTCTGAGCCTGCTGTCGACTTTCTGATTCGCTATCGGTGGAGTTGTGACACTCCTCTTGTGCTCTTTTTTTCCCTGTATCATAACGCCAGCAGTGGAATCGATGCCAACATCGTATTTAGTTTCTTTTGTTCTGCAAAGGTGTCGTTGCCCTGTCGGAGACAAAGTGCCTTTGTGTGAACGCAGGGGAGTGTTTTTAAGTCCAACAAAACCCCACACTCTCTCACACACACTCAGATATATATACACGCCCCTTCCAGGGCAGATTTGGTAGATAAAACGAGAAGCAACAACACTGGCCGCTCATTGTTCTCGCAGGGAGTTGTGCCGTCAGGAATGCAGCGATAGCCATCTCGCCTGGATTTCAGATATGTTGTGTTCTGGAGTATTATTGGAAGCAGATGTCTTATTTACAGGAGGGAGGGAAGGAGGGCACATTTTACACATTTATTCTACAGTTACAGTTCAGGCATTCAGCTCACAACGGATCCCTCAGAGACTTTTAACAGTTGGAAAAAGAAAGTGTGAAATCATACATGTGCAAGTTACTAGTTTTCAGATTAGTCTGACCTCCACGCTAGTCCACCTTCACATTTCTTTTGGGCATTTTTCTAAACACATTGGTTGTTCTATTTAGTCTTTATTGGTATATTTCACAGTACAGTTCTGGTATGAGTTCTTCTTCCTGTTAATGTTATTTTTAGAGGCATTTTTGAGAGTTAATCTGTGAAGTTTTGCTGATTGGAAATGTCACCCTGTGTCCTGCCAGCTCTTCTTCGCATTCCTTCTTTTTATAATTATGAGTTGCCCTGCCTCTCAATGTATTTATTATCAGCATGTTCCGCAGCATTTATCTGTAAAATCACACTGCATTCACTCTGTTTCCAGCCCGTCTTTCTTCAGACTACCTCTGGGTATGTCTTTACCACTATGGTTGTTGTATTTCATCTGAATGTAACGTATTTCACAACAGGCAGGAGTTGTTAGGCGTTATTTTTTGCTGCGTTTCTTCCTCCTCGTGTTATTTTTAGCGGTGCTTTTTGAGAGCATTTAGCGTTAATGAAGTCGTCAGTACTCTTACAGTCCAGACATGAATTGTTCTGCCTCATACATTCAGATTGCATATTTGCAGGTAAAAGCTTGGCGAATAAGACCTCAGCTATTTACATTTCATCAACGTTTCGTTTTATTGGTGCAAAAGTACAGAACAGCCCCCAGCTCCTTGTTCTGTTTTAATCAGGGTGAGTAATCAGGGTGTTTCCAGTCAAATGTAAATATGATAGACTCCAGATACGGGCTTGTTCTGAGCTAACTTTGTCTAAAAGTATCCAATGTTAGATATTAGCTAGCAGTTTTTGGTCTTAGTTTGGGCTGCTTTGTTCAACTACATTGCTTGCCAGATTTGAGCAAAAACTTGATAATGTTGAACTTCTTTTTTTCAGTTTCTCTGTTCTCAAGCAAACTCTTTCCACACTCCTGTTGGTACATTTCTTGTTGCTGAAGTGGTTTACGCTGGTCAATGTTTTCTGCAACTTCAGGCTGCACATTGTGACACCTGGAGGTACCAGCTATGAGGAGGTTAAAGGGTTGCAGTGCCTAGAAAGTATGCCGTTATGCAGGTGCACACACACACACACACACACACACACACACATACCGAGTTAGCTTCGCGATTGGCCTCACCTGACCTAAAAATCCCCAGCGGAGCCATCAGCAGGAACATCTGAAGCTGATTTAAGTTGAGAACCAGCAGACATGCAGCTGCTCTGTGTGAGAGCGACCTGTAGCTGAAAGGTCACCGGTTCCATTCCCACAACAACTAGATGCTCTGCGAAAGTGTTCTTGAGCAAGATACCGAAACCTGGTCTGCTTAGATTCTTTGTGAGTTCAAATATTTTGTAATCTGTTGATCTGCAGACGATTTTGTTGTTTAATTGATTCATTTTCAGCCTAAAGAATGTCATGAAATAGTCAAATATGTCTAGCACAAGTCTTTAAACAGATTCTTTTGTCTGAGCAACAGTTTAAAATCCATAAATATTCACTTTACTATCATGTAAGACAAACTAAAGCAGGAAATCTTCACATTTGAGAGGATCGAACCAGCAATTTTCTGGCTTATAAATTGATTAATTATCAAAATTGTTGCCCATTTTTATATTTTCAGTTCAACTAACTGACTAATCATTTCAGCTTGGTGGTTTATGTGTTAAATGGCAGCAGGTTGCCCTTGAGCAAGGCCGTAACAAACGCTGTCTGAATATCATAAATGTTAGCATTAAAGGTTATCTTAGACTTTGGTTGACAAAGAGTATCAAATCAAGGTCTACTTACTAGCCTTTTGTTGAGCTCTCAGCTGTCTTCTTCATGGATCTGTTGACATTTTCATCCATAACACTTTTAGGGCTTCTTGACTTGAAGTTAAACTCTATCCACTGATGAAGAAGACTGTGTGATACAGATGAAAGCTCCAGGACAGAGCTTTTGGTTTTGCTTTGTTAGACTACTATTTCCAAGATGGAGAATGAACTCTTACACCTATATTTATAATATTTAGACAGTGTTTGCTTCAGTATATTTACTCTGAAAGACAGCGAAGATGAAGAAAAATCAATGTTACATTGATTTGTGTTTAATTTGACAGTGACTTTTAGCTTGTCGGGACTTTGATTGTCATGTGACCAACCACCGAGTATGTCAGCTATTGGCTCATATATTTATTGTGAAGGGGAAAACACAGAAGTCAGACACATTACGATCTGGAAACTTTAGTATGTTTTCTTCAAGTGGAAAGCAGAAGTAAAGACGACTTGTGATAAGAATCATCGAGGGCAGAACTTGTTTCTATTCTGATGACTGGACTGAAGGAGAAGTCTCTTCATTGTTTTCTTTGCTGATTTGGAAATAATTAGGAATAAAAACTGATTAAAAACTATCTTTAATCATAAAAACCATAAAAAATTGTCCTTGAAAGAGTGAAAAATGATAAATTAAGCAACAAACTGTATTTAAAAAGTCCCTCTTTCTCCAGTGTGGATCAGATATCAGACTGTGGTTAATCTGTAAATCACCAGAGAGCTCCATCCACCTGTCGTGGATAAATACAAGTGACCTAAAAACCAACCCAATGTGGGTGTAAACGAGAGGCATCTCCAGGGCCGGTTTGAGGTGCTCCACAGCTTCACACCTTCTCTGGGAAAAAAGAAAAGCCCCTCTGTGCAGCGAAGGTCTGGTTTGAGTTACAGACGAGAAGCCGTCGGGTTTACCGCCGGTCAGCGGAGTTCAGTTACAGATACAGACGGGCTTTCTGCTGCGCTGCTCCATCTGATGGCCCGACAGCCAGCCAGGGTTTATTTACCTCTCTGCACACGTTCCTTATCAAGACAGTGTGGCGAGCAGCTTTTTAATAGCACATTCTAGCAGATTATGGATAAACAAATATCATGAGTATTACTGTACTGCGTGTGTGAAATGAAATTATAAATGTCCTTAAAAACAAACAGAAAAGGAAAGGGATGTTTTCAAATTGCTTGTTTTATTTGACCAACAGTCCAAACTACTGCTTCTAATTCATTTTGTTTGTATTTCTCTTGTTAACTTGTTTCTTATTCTGTGTGCTTTTGCTTGCTTTTATTGTTTTTATCACGCGCTTTTCTGTGTAATCTGTAAATCACTTTGGGTTGCCTTTGGATGTGAAACGTGCCGTATAAATACATTTGTATTGCCTTACCAAACACCAAATATGTACACTTCACTATATACAGACAAAGACAAGCACCAAATCCTCACATGTTAGAAGGTGGAACAAGCAAATGTTTGTTATTTATGCTTGAAAAATGACTAAACCAATTAATTGAGTATTTTAAGTAGACCATCATATAAGAAAAAAACAACACTTATTTAGTTTCTCCTTCTGTCAGGATGGAAAAAAAGCCTCATAAACATCATTTAGACCATCACAAGACACTTAAAAGTCTCCACTGAAACCTAAACCGATGAAGCACTGGAATAGATGACTGCCTCTAAGTGAAGAATTGACATATACGTAGCTAAGTGAATAAATCAAATGAAACCTCCTGTCAGGTTTTTCTGTCCTTGTGGTCATGCAGGAAGGTGTTGTGTTTCAGTTTGAACTTTTGTTTAAATAAATGTGACCGTTTTGAATCTTATTTAGGAAGGGAAACTCTTCATTTCCTCTCACTGAGTACATTTGTGTTCACAAAGTCCATCCTGACAGAGCACAGTTGAACACACACAGGTGAGGTGATAATAAACAAGTCATGGAACAGGTGACATCAGATATCTTTGGGTTGTAGCCCTCTTTAAAAGTGGCACCAGTTTGGTTGCAGGAGCATAAAGAAGTGTGTAGTCTTCAGTGTCACATCACAAGTGTGAGTAATCTGTGTGTCATCTCACTTTATCCCAGCTGCTATTGCACTGCTTCACACACACACACACACACGTCAGTATACAGAACACATTTAGCCTCAAGCTTGTTTGTAATACTCATCATGACCTTTCTGAATCCCGAGCTCGAGCTTTGACTCTTAAGGGAAACCCTATGATTGTCCTCTATCCATGTGTAAAACTCCTTTTTTTAAATCACCTTCCTAATTTCCTAAAATAACCTTCTTAATCTTGTGTTTTGAGGACGTGGACTCTTCTGTGTTACTGTGTTTTAATGTTGTCTTCTTTCCGTATCCGCAGACCCAAACCACCACCTCCCGATGGCATCAAGTCCAACCCGTCCAAACGCCACCGCGACCGGCTCAACGGCGAGCTGGACAAGCTCACCAGCCTGCTGCCCTTCACCGAGGAGGTCAGGGCTCGGCTGGACAAGCTGTCGGTGCTCCGCCTCAGCGTCGGGTACCTGAAGGTCAAGAGCTTCTTCAACGGTGAGTGTCACAACTGAGAGAAGCTGGTCATCTTTCTCTCGTGTCTTTAGGTGACTTTTACATTAATGTACGGCTCTATTCAGACATTTAGAGTGAGATATGTAGCACCTGGTGTGAGAGAGGATGTGATATCACTGCTGGAAAAGTGTGTGTGTTTTATTATCATATGTTTTATATCTTATTTTGCTGTCGATGCATTAATTTATAACCATCGTGAACACAAAGGACAAAAACCTTTATCGTCACTTCATCAAATTAGTCATTTTTTAGTTAGAGAACTCACTTTATAAAGTTGGACAGTATAAAAGTATAGAATAACATTAAGTTAAGTTGGGACGCTATCTATCTCTATCTAAAGAGTTTTCCTGGATATTCATTCTTTCAGACATGCAACGGAAAGTTGAAAATGTCTTAGTGCGGTTGTACAAACCTCTTTTGGGTTTGTAAAACCTTTTTTGAGTCTTAAAAACATTTTTCCCCTCGCACCACAAGTCCTTTTCCTATTAGTTCCAATCTTATGTAGTTCTGTAGATTATCCATCTTTTATGACATGAGAATATATTTGTAGACTGTGTGTGTACTAGAAACCCAGTTCATGGAAACTCCACTTAAATACACTCAACCAATCAAGCACACTGTGAGTTAGAGGAAACCATTTATTCCAGGTTTAGTTTCACTGAGTGCCCCTAAACAAGACAGAAGCATGGATACAAACATCCTGCATGTCCTCAGCTGACAGATACCAGTCTAAATTTGCGGCTGATACTGGAAGCAGATCATTTATTAAAATGGTTAAAGGGCAAATGTCTAGACTGCAGCCAAATTCTAACATTCAAACTCACGCACACATTTTCATACACACTTTAAGCTGATTTCCAGCGGTTTGAACAGCAGAGAAAAACTGCCGTTCACCAAAGAGTCCGATTTCACTGCACCAAAGACAATACCAAACATACAGTATTTTTAGGAAGTGGTTGAATAAGATAAATACAGTTTTTAATTTCTAATAATGTGTAAGGAAGTAGAATAAATGCTTTGGAAGTAACTTTTGCCAGACAAAGCGTGCTCGGTTAAGAAGCAGTCCAGCCTCCTGTTTGTTTTCCTGATGTTACTGTAAATCTCTTTAACACTTACAGAGAAGTATAGGAAGATAAATAAACGATAGCAGTGTTGTGTAAGAGCACAAAGCAGAAGGAATGATGCTCTCTAACCTTCTTTAAAAAAAACATTTAAGTGGGTTGTTTATTTTAATAAAAAAAAGTGAATTGTGACCATTTGATATTTCTGTCACTTGAAGTTCAGTGAGGTTATTTCAGTTTCCAGCGAGCTTCCTCATATTGTTCCGCTGCCTCTTGTGAAAATATCAGCGATCAGATGCAGACAGCCTGAGAGACCAGGTTCCTATTTACAGTAAAGGGTGGTGGGAGCGTGTGGTCATCACCAGCTGAGAGGCTATATCAGTGCATCACTGTGAAATTTGGCCCTTCTGGCTTACCGTATATTTGGAGCTGACCTCCTCTCCTCATCAGGAGGTGTGAAGTGGAAGGAAAAGAGGTGATCCTACAGTACACCTGCTCTGTGCTGCAGGCTACAATGCTAATATGCACATGTATGTTCAGACAGTGTGGATGTGCAGTACGTATATATGGTTTGTGGATGTTTCTAGAAAAACCTGAAGGAAAACATTTCAGATGTCTAGGAGAGGTAAAGAAGTTGGATCCTAATATCTCACCTACCAGTTCCATCACTGTGGACAGTCCATGAAATGTAGAAAACAGCAGCTCTTACAGCTCTTCATGGTTGTTTTTGTTTGCTGTTTGCTCGCATAAACCATCACTCAGAGAAAACAACTTAGCCGGATGAAACTAACGGCATCGCCCGACAAACTGTATGAGTGTCAGAGCAGTCGGTGAAAGCGTGGACTGTTTATCTTCATCTGATTTTATTTTCCATTAAACTTTAAATGGAATTCTGAATGTCCTTAAAAACAGACTTGTTTACATAACCAAACATATTTTCTGGGTTACTTCCACTACATTTTTATTGAGTGTCGTAATTTGAGCGTCTCATCATTTGAACAAAGTCGTCTCCAGCTGCAGTTGACACAAACTCCCAACAGAAAGCAGTAACCAGGGTCATCAGAGCACAGATCCAACAGGAGGTGATATATCATCAATCCTGAATCCTGGAATAATAAAACCGCTCTAGCGTTCACTTTATTGGCTTGAAATTGAGGCCTTCATTGCTGGAATCAATGGGAGTTTTTGTTCCGAATCAGGCTGCAAAGCGAGCCAGAAATCTCAGCCGCTGGCGAGTAATCAATGAGTTATTGGCGTTGACTAACAACCCTATCAACCCCCTGCACACATGCTATGGTCGGCAGTAAAAAAAACTGACTTATGGCCTCTTAAATATGTGTGCATCTGTAGAAACAGTGTGTTCTTCGACCTGTTGCCAAAGGAAACAGACAGCAGAGCACGTTGCTTTGGAGTCATCAATTATTTGGCAGGGCTGGTCACTTAGTGTCGGCTGAACAAATGCGTTTGGAGGCAGCTTCGGGAGTCTGGTTACTATCAGACTACACCGTCAGTGTGGGACGAGGTAGTGGCTCCTATAGCAGCGTCACTCAGCGCTTTTATTTTGAAAGATCAGAGGAGAGTTTTGATTCAGATTTTTTTATTGACACAAACGACATGCACATTACAGTAAAGCTGAAACAGTTAGTCAACTAATCGATTAGTTAATAACCAGATCATCTTTACATTTCTTGAATTAAGCAAGAAATGATGAATATTTTCTGCTTCCAGCTTCTCAAATGCCCACATTATCTGCTCTGTTTAATTTATAATCTAATATATATGGAGTTTGGACTGGTGTTTGGACAAAACAAGACATTTGAAGAAGTTTTTCTTAATATTTCATAAACAAAATAATTAATCAGAACAATTGGCAAGTTAATCAATAATGAAAACAAACCTTAGTTGCGGCCCTACAATACAGTAAAGTCATGACAATGGCAAAAATAAAGACATGGTTTTTGGCTTATCCAGATGCAATAACAAAATTAACTTAAAGAGCCACTTAACACCTCGTTTTAGCTTGAACACACCCTTTAACATAATAAAACGTGCATTCAAACCCAGTCACACACTGTAAAAAGTGCAGTGAACACTGTAGACAAGGACCAGAACCAGTTGATGGAGTAGTAAAGTGATGACATCCTCGTTCTGAATCCTGCCTATAAAGAGCTCAGATCAGTTGGTTGTTTTTCATATGCATATACAGAAATGAATCATTATCTGATTATATTTTCTCACAGTGTGACCCTGTGGCCAGTAATTCTCTTTTTGACTGCAGACCGTATTATCTCCGTTATTACAGGCTGAGAACAGATTTATCAATACGGAGACGATTGATTGGTTGCCTGTAAGCAACATATTGGAAAAGCTAAGTTACTTCATGAAGAGTTTTCATAATAGCTATCGAGAACACACACACACATACATACTTTACACTTCTACCCCCACCCCCAGCACCACCACTCATGCCTTGGCTGCTGATCCGTCACTCTCCCTCCCACCGAGCCCCACCCATTTCCTGTGGCGGGCCCTGCAGCACCCCGGGGCCCCTTTTCCTTCAACTGTTCAGCCTTTTCCTCCTCGGCTTCTGCATCTGAAGTTCACAGCTCCTTCGCCCCCCACCTCCACCTCCACCCCTCTCCACCTCAAACAAACGCTGCAGGACTCCAGTTTGTTGTTACAGCAGGGAGGCCTGTTCGCACGGCAGGCCTGCACCGTGACAACCCAGGGCTTTATGCATTCATGAAACTCTCCAACACACACACTTACAGTAAAGGTCCCCCAATTTCACTTCTTCTTTCCTGCTTCAAAGCGCTTGCAGTGCATGCATCACACTTCATTTCAAGTGCGTTGTGGTGCATGTGATTCTCCACATTTGAGGCTTGTTTTTATGTATTTTAAAAGTCCCTTTCACTGTTGCTTTTGAGGTTTTTCATTATGTAATGATGACACGCTGGTCCGTCCACCTTGAGATGAATCCACAGAGAAATATGGGCTGTGTCTGATTTCCTGGAACTAGTTGTCTCTTCATTTCCTGGTTCCTCTTCATCATTCCTGATTATCTTTTATAGTTGCATTAGCTGTTATCTGTCTGCAGATAATGCAAGTTAATTACTGATATGTGTGTATATATATATATATCATAATAATAATAATAATAATAATAGTAAGAATTCTCTTTCCATTATTTCTCTCCCTCTGTTTCTCTCTTTCTTTGCTGCTCTCTAATTGTGATAATAAACATTATTTGCATATAAGCAGCTTTTAAAACATTAAATATATAAGTTTATAATGCACTTAAACATTCAAATAAAAAGCAGACTTCAAAGTCAGGAAATGATTGAAAGTGGAGAAGGCCCACAAGATAAAAGGACGAGGACAGAGGGTCAAAATAATAGTGAAAACAATCAAATAAAAAACATCATGTCACAGCAACTCCATAAAATTCAGTTTTACAAGATAATCCTGAAAGTGATGCAACACAGCTGCTCAACATTTCAGAAGATTCAGACTGTTTTCTCTCGCTTCCACTTGAAACGACCAAAGTTGTAAAACGAGCGTAGCTGAGCGTTAATAAGCAAAACACAACATTCATAAGACAGAGAAAACATTTCTTCAGTAATGTTGACATGGTTTCCCCAAATGTACAAGCTGCAATCTGGTCCAGGGACTTTCAGAACAACAATGGAGTTGGTAAAACTTGTTTTGATTTCCATACCTGTCTTTCTGTAATCAGAACCAACAGTCCAAAAGCCAAATATTTAAATATACAATGACAGAAAAACAAAGAAAAGCTGTAAATTCTCACATTTAAGAAGTTTTTCACTTCAATAAATAAATGTTAAAATGTGTTAAATAAAATGATAAAACAATTACTTGATTATCAAAATGGTTTCAGATTATTTTTCTGAACATCAATGAATCTTTTCAGCACTGTTTGGATTTTGGTTTCCTATAGTTCTGTTCTATAAATAGTTACCTGTCTTTTCAGCAGATGTGGAAATAAGCAAACGTTTGATCAGAATAGAGAGCAGTGATTGATGGATAGTGAAATGCATTTATACAAGCCTGTACTCACGCTTGTTGACCTAAAGTTCAAGATCTTTATCTCTGAAATGTTGATGTTTTCTAGATGATTCTCCACTTTGACTGACTTTTGAAAGAAAGTCGACCATATTACGTAAAACCATGTTGGGAAAACGGCGACGAGACAGGAAGTGGCTTTGATATTCTTAGCCCTTGAGACTAGACTGAGCTTTTCCAACCTTGGCATCTGGTTAAATAGGCATATTTTCCAAGCAGAAGTACAACATGTGGACAAATCCCATATTTAGATGTTGATTCATAGCTGTACGTTCTAAAAATGTCCAAAAATGGTCTCAAACTTTAGTGGCTGAGAAAGATAGCGCTGCATCTTCACCGCTTTTGTCATTTGCCAAAGCACAGACATGAACATATCCTTTGTTAGCTGGTAACGCTGCACTCTGCTGCTGTGTGTGGCCTCTGTGCAGTCCAGACGCTGATGCCAGCAGGAGTCTTTCAATTAGATTATTCTTCGTGAGGAATTCGCAGGAACCACAAGACCTCCAGGGCTGAGAAAGCCTGGTGTTCGCCAACAAAGACATGCGTCCTCCACTGTCATGTCTCCTATTTATCTACCACGATAAAGACTTGTACATGGAAAACAAAAATATATCACAATAGGACTTCTAAATCGATGGAGTCCTGCAAAAGTGGCCAGACCTAAATGCAATAACCCAGATGTATTGTAGCATTCAAAGATATTGTGATTTAGTGATACGTTGTTTTATCTCACTGAGAGTTATAAAAACAGCAGATCAAATTGATTCAATATTATCAAGACACAAGTAGAAACTTTGTAAGTTGAATTAAGGACGGGTGGTTGGTCGTATTAGAATACGAATAAGAATTTAGTGCAGCAAGGGCGGACTCGCACACAGAGAACAAAAAAGAGATGTTTTTATTTGAGCTGTAAGACAAGTTGTTGCTCTGAGGAAAGTCCAACATGGACTGAAATGTTCGCACATCTTTTCACTGTCAACTTTTTAGAAGCAAAAAGCAATAAAAAGCCAAAGTTCTGTGTGAAATGTTGTCTCAGTACAAGCAGCTCAACAAGAACTTTGCCCCAATAAAATAGACTAAAAATTGATTTAAAGCAGGAACTATCTAATCAAAGAATCCAATCTGACCAGACGTTCAGTGCTTAGAGGCATAAAGACATCCTCAGTTTCACAAACAGACTGAGTGTCTGCGGCCTCGGTGAATCCCTCATTGTGATTGCGGCGTTACCAAACACACCATTAAGAGTCTGTCTGATGGTGAATTTCCCAGCATGCCTCTCAGTGAACAAAGACGACCCGGGAGTGTAAAGGCTCATGGAAAGGCCAGGCCGTCGCGTCGCTCCAGCAGGATGTGGCTGAGAAAAGAACGCTCTGTGTCCGTCCTCTCGTCCCCGTCTCTGCCGAGCCGCAGGACGGGGCCGATGGGAAACACCCGGGGGTTCGATCCCATGGCCGACGCTCACAACGCCGTCATTGTTCAACACTGTGAACATTTTGTGAACCAGACCTCCCTCATCCTCAGACACAGCTCTGTTTATGTCCTCCGTGTCTGTCTGTGTCTTTACGTCTCTTCTTTCTTTGCATCCATTTGACTCAAATGTTATTGTTTACTTTCATAATATATACTTATTTTATACTTTTCATATTATGCAGTCATACAGAACTTAACATGCGCACATTTGCACTATCATTGTTCATATATACATTATAAAGACAAATACCAAACCCATGGATGAATTACTGAACAGGCCCAGGGGTCAGGGGTCAGAGGTCAGGGGTCAGGGGGGCCATGGAGCCAGAGCCTCCGTTTGAAGTGACTGCTAACATTTCTTATTGGAAAGTCATTCAAAAGACCACAAAACGACTACAGAGAGACAAAACGAGAAGCAAGACGCACACAAAAAACAAAAACAACCAAAAAGAAACACAAAATGACCTCAAAGAGATGCAAAACGGCCACATAGAGACATAAAATGACCTCAAAGAGATGCAAAACGGCCACATAGAGACATAAAATGACCTCAAAGAGATGCAAAACGGCCACATAGAGACATAAAATGACCTCAAAGAGATGCAAAACGGCCACATAGAGACATAAAATGACCTCAAAGAGATGCAAAACGGCCACACCGAGATGCAAAACTGCTACAAAGAGACACAAAATTACTACAGGAAGATGCAAAACATCCACAAAGAAACACAAAACGGCCACAAAAAGACGCAGAAACCCGAACCATGCCGTTGGTAATTTGTATTTCTATATGTTATATATGTCTAAATAGCTATCTGTCATCGTTAATCGCTTTGCATCAGTCAAAAAGTGGAAATAAAATCTGTGTCAATATGTCATTTAAAATGAAGACAATACTGCTTTCTTTTCTCCAGTTGTTCTTTCTTTCTGCTGAATCATTTGCCCCGGAGGACAATGGATAAAGAACACTTTATCACAGCGGTAATGACAGCTATGAAAGTGAAGGATGACGTATTTCTCCAGAAATGAGACAACGGTTGCTGCACTGATAAAACAATAAGAAATGTTAAGAGACAAAGAAGTCCATGTCTGACTTTATTTGTTCATCAATGAACTATTTGCCGTCAGTAGTTGTTTCTGAGGAGGGTCCTCTGTGGAATCCGGAGCGAGTGAAGTGTTCATTGTGCTGCTGATGAGGCCCCAGCAGAGGACTTTTCTGGCTGTGGAGAGCCGTAATTTGTGGTCTTATAATAGCTCGGCTGAACTTCCCTCCTCTGCTGGGCCTCAGGAAGCACACACACACACACACACACACACACATACATGCATGTATACACACTTTTTTCTTTGTTACACATTCAGTATTTTCTTGCACACACACCCTTCCCCCCTCGTCCTCCATGCGTTTTCCAGATGTGTTTCCAGTCGGACAGTTTCAGGCCTCAGTCAGTATTCCCAGCAGATTAAAGCTGCTAGAGGTGGTCGAGCTTCCTCCATCTGAACCCAAGTGACCCCTCCCGACCCCCAGCTTGACCTCTGACCTGTCTCATGGTCAAGTACGCAGGCGGCTGTAAAGGTCAAGGGGTCACCGTGCTGTAAGGGGTTACAGCGTTTACAGGCAAACCAACCATTACTTGGCCAAGCTCTGTCAAAAGTTAGGCCGTGTGATCTCATCATCTACTGCCGATGAAGACTGTGTGATACAGTCGAAAGCTCCAAAACAAGCATGTAAGGGGACCTTGAGGGGAGATTGTTGTGGCAAAAGCTTTTTGGCAGTTTAGGTGGTTTAACGCCATGAGCTTATTTATTCAATCAAATGAAAGTCACTGTTAAAGATGGTTCAGTTGTATTTTATTATTGTATATAAATTAATAAAAATGCCCATCACATGATTCCTAGAGATCTAGGTGACGCCCTTAAATCGTTTGTGTTGTCAGATAAATAGTAAAAAAAAATAATAATAATAATCATTTTATTATGAAAAGTGTTTTTACCTCAAATAAGAAATCAATTATCTGAATTGCTGTTGATTAATTCAACATGTGAGGTTAAACACAGACCAGAGTGTTATATAATATAATATGTTATATAATATATTATAAATAAGCTTCATGTTTATCTTTTTTACTCTTTACCTAAAATACCTTTTAGATCAGACCTGCTTTTTAAATGTGAAATAAAAACGGTGTGCAGTACATTTGCATGAAGAACTGAATATAAAGCTGTTTTAATTATTAGTGTGAGTAGTTTATACAGTAAGAGAGGAGTCGAACACGCTGTCCCCGCTGCGCCTCCACTTCTTCCCTCTTCTGCTTTTTCTCCTGCCGTCTGAGTGACAGCTCTGATACGAGGCGTCGACAGACACAAACCGGTGTTGGCGTTCCCTGTTGCGGTTGTTGCTGAGGTTTCGCACACAGCAACAATGTACATGTAAAAAAAAAAGGAATAACATATCAGCGGTTCGGGCTCCAAATCACAAGCAAGTCCTGCTGCAGATTCACTGTTTGGCAGGACTCCCGAGCCGGCTAACCGCCGTCAGGAAACAGATGCCAGGTTTAACTGCGTTCGGTGGGACCTGCCTGAGTCCTGAGGCAAAACGAGGCAACTGAAGAGCTGCTGGAGAGCTAAATCAAGGAAAAGAGAAAGCTTTTTGGCCTCAAATCACTGGAGTCATGCTGGTTATGGGACTCCTGGAATATTAGGGACTTTTAGAGATGCATTACAGTCAGGTCAGAGGTCAGAGAAAAGATTTCCCTGCTGGAAAACATTTTGGAAAGTCATGAAATAAACTTGATTTTGGACAACTGCCATGTTGCCCCAGTATTATGGGTTTGGCCCTACAATTATCTTTTTAAATAAACTGTCGCTCTGTTGGGTTTTTTCTTTATTGCCTCTCCTCCTCATTCATAAATGAAAACAACTTCATTTTCATCCAAAATAAGTCGAGAGATTCGAGACCAAGACTCTCCAATGGGATTAATTGTGATGCTGAAACGATTAGTCACTTCATTGATTAGACCACCAACACTTTTAATAATTAACTGTGCTGCTTTTCTCTGTTTGTTTAAAAACGAACTATCTGAAGATTGAAAATAAGAGTCTTTTTGTAGTTAAAATGTTTCTGGAACCATGATGAACATCTGTCCAGTAGTGCAAGAGGCTTGATACTGCAGCCACATTCAGATGCTTTCTGTATTGTTACATTCATTGTTTCAACTTTATCCAGCGTCTTTATCCATTATTCAATGAAGAGGAAGAGGATTAAGAAAAGAGAGAGAACTGGTTTGTGCCAGTGCAGTCTCAGCAGCATCAATATTTTTATTGGCAGGAGAGATGAAGTCCAACAGAGAGGCCTTTAAAACGCTGCAACAAACCGGTTCTGTCAACACAGAATAAAGTAAACAAGACTAGAATAGAAAATACTAGAAGAGAATAGAACCGAGAAGAAGGGAGGGACGATGAAGGAACAACGCCACAAATGAGCCAATCGGAGAGCAGAAATGTGGTTGTTATCAATGATTTGATGTCATGAAGAGGAATGTCTTTGTTTAGGAGTGTTGTTGTGGAGTGAGTCCTGGAATACGTCCTGAAAAGGTCCTGGGGTAAGTCCTGGGATGTCTCCAGTGTGTCCCGTGTGATAGCATCGGACCTGCAGACCCTCTGCGTGGAGGATCGCAGTCAAAACACAGCAGACAGGCCGTCGTGTAGAAACCTGCCCAGGCATCTGGGGAGTATTCTTCTTCTGCGCCTTTTATTTATTTATTTAAATGAATCGACTTCTCTGTCTTACATTCACTGCTGTGCTGCTGCTACTAAAAACAGCCTACTATTGATTTTTGATTCTTATCATACGTCAAAGTGGATGATAAATGCCCATAGTGATGTTACTATACAGTCCACAGAATAAAAGGTAATCTCATTTTTCTTTGAATGGTTGATTATTCATTGAATTTTAATTTATATTCCACAAAAACAACACAAATTTAATCAAATCCCAAAATATTATGCTAATCAAATTTGACTAAATGAGTAAATGGCGTCTCTTATCTTAGCATAATTAGATAGTTCCCTCTCATTATAATCAGTATGAGTACTGCTAACTCTTTAGCATGTATGCAGACTAACAAATACTGACTGTATTTTAATGCTGATTGAGGTGGTGCAACCCAATCCTGACCACAGCCCCCTGGAACTCTGGGTAATGGAGTCCTCTGGAATCAAACCATAGAGTGCAGCTTTAACTTCTGCTCTTTTTCCAACGATAACAATAACCAAGCTGTTTTAGTTTTGCTCAGATTAGAAAAATAACTGCGTACAGGATTAAATCTAAGTGTATATACGGTAAACAAACGTATCCAGTGGCTACTACTGTTAGGAAACATCTCCTTCACATCCTACACAGTCCAGCTCTCAGTGGCAACGCGCCAGGCATCGCTAATCAAGCGCACATGTCCGACTCTTTTCATCACAGTATCCTACTATCCTATCAGTGACATCATCTGTTACTGGTAGGCGCGCATTGTTTTCGTGCCATGGTGTTGTTTCTGTGCCGAGCTCGAGACAACAATCATAAAACTGGCAAACAATGAAACGACCCTCGTCTCTTTCATCTGTGTGACTAAACACTTACTCAGTTTTTTTACCCAGAATTCACAGCTCCAAACACAGAGTGTGTTTTGGTGTTGAACACCTGACCGCTCGCAGTGATTAACTGCTGCAGGAGTAGTAGTAGTAAAATCTGTTTTTGTTTCTGTTGTCCACTCAGGTGAGTTCTACTGAGCCTCGTCTAGATTTTTATCTCCACTATGCAAATTTGTGATTTGCATCGGCGTCTCGCTCAGCTGTCCTCACAGACCTCACACAAACAGACAAACTACAAACACGGGGCCATGAAAGACGTGTCTTTGTTCATGTGTTACAGTTACAAGACAAACTAACAGCATCACAACATAGCAGCTGTCAGTCAGTGGTCAACACACCTACTGTACCTTCAGTCAGACAGGAGGAGCTAAACAAGTTGACTCTATGGGTCACCGTTTATTTAACACAAGTCAGACAGTTTGCTCCTAAAAGAGGTGCTGAAGCTCAATGAACACGCTTGAAAATATGGTTAAAATTAGTAAATATTAAATGCAATTGAAGCTTTTCTCTTCAGCGTTGGAGAGCTTGAACATAAACACGTACAGCAGAGACAGTTTTCATTGAAACCACAGAGCACCTTTCACCACATTCAGAAACCCAGAAGAGGCTTTCTGTCCTCGCTGTAACACAACAAAACCTTTTTTGTAGCACATTTTGTACACGTGGTAGTTAATAGTGCTTCACAGACGAAGTTAAAGCAGCAAGAATTTGAGTTAAATGAATAAAATGGCAGAATTACAAAGAAAAACTGAGAAATATTCTTGAAAATCAAACAGCAGGAGAAGTTCGAGTCAAATTTATAGTCCAAAGTTTAATGAAAAGCAGTGTGGAGTAGATAAGTTCAGATCAATGTGTGCTTTTGGCCCGGCATGCAGCTTTGCTTAGAAGTCAGACGCAGACGCTCAACGAGCTTCTCAGTTAATCGGGGGAAACCTGTAAAACACGTTGACTAATCTCTCCTCTGTGTCTTACAGGAAGTAATGTTTGTCAGAGGAAGTCAGGGCGGGAGGAAGCGCCTGGGGCGAAGTCATGGTGGAGAGAAAGGTGTCTGCTAACCTCTGATCTAGCCACAGCCGGGGCCAAACGGGGCCAAACGGGGCTAAACGGGGCTAAACGGGGCTAGGATTGTTATTTAAGAAAGTACAGGACGTGGTGTGCTCCATGCCGCTGGGTTTTAATGGTGCTCTTCTGCACACAGGACCACTAAAGATATTTCAATCTAGAGATCAAGCAAAAGCTGCCAGAACCAAAGCTGATTAGTGAAATGAGTGAAAGCCATCGCTGATGCATGAAGCTGGATTTAAAGATATTATTACATGTCATTGTATTTTCTGTTGCAGTCATAGTTTGACAAAGCAGAGAAGAATGAGGGGGAATGAGCTTGGGTCAAGAAGAATGAAAATCCTCTCTCTTATTAACTTTGAGGGATTTTTTTTTGTCATTTTTACCCCAAAATCTGCATTTCCAGTGACTTATCAGTTAGAAACGTTCTCTAAAATGATGTTGCACTTAGATTTCTGAATGCCACGTATTTAAATAATGAGGCAACTGTTGACACCTTCATCTGACTAAATTCTAGCTAGATTGGTGACTAATTTCACCAGTAAATGAGATGCATCCGGAGCTGTCGAATCAGTCACTTCATATGTTTGCTTTTGTGGTGATTAATCAGAGCTGAGTTACCAGCTGACCCTCCAACAACAGATAACATGATGACGCTTTTAGAGTCAAACTGAAAGCTCAAGACTCTCTTTTCTGGATTATGACGGTATGTTTTGAGGTTTTCAAAGTTGTGAAAAGGATAAAAACATTTCAAAGGTTAAATTCCAGTATTATTCAGCCTGTATCTTATTCTCATAAATGTGGCCGTTGGGAATCATGACTCAAGCAGTGTGAGCATCCAAAATCTAAAATAAATGAACTTAAATACAAATAAACTTACATAAACACTTCTGAGTCTGACAGAAAATATGTCCCCCCCCCCCCGATTGTTGAGGCTCCTAATGAATGACCCTAAAACCCTGTAGCCGTAATAAGAAGCTGAAACAACAGTTTGTTTGTCCCTGCACTTGATCATGAAATAATGGAATAAGCCTAGAAAATATATGTTGCATGTCCAAAACCCCAAAGATATTCAGTTAACCCTCTGAACCCTGAGCCACTTCAGGGCCTTTTTTGCTCCTGTAACATTTCACTCTTTGTGGCTTTATTTCTCGCTGCAATATTGAAGTCCTGAACCTGCACCAAAACTCAAGTTGAATTTCTTTGATCATTTATTTTTACAAAAACTGGAATAAAATGGAATCTATATATCCAACATTTGTAAGTTTTAACAATATTGGAAAAAATGGTGTCTCCACATGCTTTATTGATCTATTTACTGTTTAGTTATTTACTATTTTTACAACCTCTCTTGTCCTCTCCTCTCTAAACAGCCTGCAGTTCAGTTGAAGATTCACACATTTTTTATCACGTGACTGTTGGTCTCAGCCGAGTCATTAATGGCTTCTCAGTTGCGCTGAAGGGTGCAGAATTAATGTTTATTACAGGATCTGGTCAAACGTGCAAACACTTTATTTTTGGCAACATTTTAAATGACACTTAGAATAAAGTGATTTTAACAAAATATCACAATTTTAAGCTTGGATTTGGTTACATTTCCTGAGAGAAGTGTTTGTCACACATGATCCGTTCAAGGACCGTCGGAAAGTTGACAATCCAACAATAATGTCTGTTTTTACAGTTTCTGTCTATGGTAAATGGTTTAATTTTGCCGATTTTTAAAGAAAGCATGCTTTCCAAACCCGTTTTTGAGCTCTAAAAAAAAAGTTCTCTGAGGCGATTGAAAATAGGATTTAAGGTCATGTTAAAGTCCTGTAGTTGAAAGCTAAATGGCGTTCTTCTTCTACTATCCAGAACCCTTTTTTTAAAAGTGTTTATAGTGCAGACATTTCCAGAGTCAGGATACAGTTACTGAGCTGTCATGATCTCATTTTCCTCAGAGGAACAAGCTGCTTCCTGACTTCACTTCCCCTTTATCGACCCAAATGTGTCGGTCAAAGTTAGCATCTCCGTTCATTAGATAATCTGTTGATGGATGTGCCTTTTATATAACGAGAAGCTCCAGCCAAGCGCCTTGATTGGTCCGAGACGCTTTCCAACAATGACGATAATTCACGTAATGACAGTAGTGGAGCTCGTTATCAATCTTCATTAATCTCTGTTTTTTTAAAACCCTTTTTTGATGTGTTTAGGTTGCTTTGGGGGAAATGTTCCAGCCAGTACACATGTTGTTGATGTCAGACTGTCAGACAGGATGCTTTTAATTAAAATGACTGAGATGGAACCACAAATCTCTGTCTGAGACATAATCTCAGTAAGATACTGATGTATTTCTTTTATTGCACTACTCCATCTTGAATCTATTTAAATGATTGTTGTCATCGTGTAATGAATTCTGCCATGCATCATCTTTTATAGCTTTTCAAATACTCAGTTTTTTTAAACCTATAGATATTCTGTTGACTGCACGGTTAAGACAAGAAAAAGGAAGCATTTGTGAAGCTGAAGCCAGTGAATATATGAATATATTTGCACTTTTTGCTTGAAAAATGACTGAAATGATTAATTGCTTATCAAAATAGTTTGAGATTAATGTTGTGTAGATCGACTAATCGTGTGGCCAATGTTTAGCCCACCATCTACCAACTCATTTGATCATGAGGTGGGATGGAAAGTTTAAAGAGGTATGGGTACTCCTACTAACAGCTTTACTGACTGTGGTATATTATCTCCCGTTGTGCATGCTATCCAACCTTATTAAGTAAACAGCATGTGATTTAAAGGCCACGGTGTACCTTTAAATTCCTTAAATGTCTTGAAAGGAGGAAATGGACAGCTGTTTTTCCGCTCTGTGTTTTTGCTCTCAGATGATCTCTAGTGTCCTCACAGCCGTAAATCCTCACCACACCATGTGTAGAAAGCAATGGCTGATGATCTGGAGCATTTGATTTTTCAGTATTTCAGCCTCATAGGTACATCCACCTGTTGCATCCTCGGCCCTGCAGTAAATGAGTCCCGGGTACGTGGAGTAATACATGTGTGATACTGACGTTGGGAGTGTGCTGGTGCTGCTGTTGAGGTTTGGGGAGTCCCCTGCGCACGCTGCACGTCTGGAGCTGCAGCGGCGCTGCCGTTTTAATGACAGGGAAGTGAGTTTGGTTAGATCTTTATGGTGGAAAATTACTGGCAGCCTCTTGGCCCCGCCTCTCTCCTTATGAATGAGAGTTTACATAGGCAGCGAGGCAACTATGTGTGGGTCATTAAGGAAAGGAGAAGCTGCCAATGTGCAAAAAGACGGTTTGGTGCAGCAGGAAGTTGATCTGCTGTGTGATATCTTCAGTAAGAGCTTATCTTCTATTACAGACTTAAGAAAAACTGAGATAAACAGACTGATCAAATGTGAGTCTTCTTCAACATCTTGTCTGGTGCTGCACGACAAAATATCATTTCTTCAGCAACAATTTATTTGTAATTACAGACTTTGAGAAAAACCTAATTCAATATTTCTCACTTATTGTCTCCTGTCGTCTGCGTCTCGCTTTCAGGATTTTTTAAAGACATTTACGAGTCATTTTCAGTCTTGTTTGGTGCAGCGGGAACTTTGGTTGCTGCTCAACAGTAACAAGTCATTTTCAAGTTCTCTTTAATGTGCAACAGTCCAGCGTTGGACACAAATATCTGAGAATAACAGATAAACAAATAAAGATAAACTGCAGTTTCACTTCATGTTTTATTGAAACATACTTATTTATAAATCAGTAACTAGAAATCACTGGTCAAAGTTGATCCAGTGTTGCACAGACAGTCAAACCAAGAACTATGGGCTGTTTTAACCCAGTTTTATATTACTGTTGGGTTATTACAGAAGTGTTTTAAATAGTAGTAATAGTAAGGTAACACACATCGTCAACACAGCAGCAGGCTGATTTATGTTAATAACAGCAGACTCTTCTCTGACTATGAATGAATTAGATCTGCTGCGAGACAGACAACACAGATTATATGAGCTACACTAATGTAATCAGCGTCTACATCTACTCTCTCTCTCTTCTTTCTCTTGTCTTTTCTTCAGAGACACTTGAAGCCAAAGTATGAGAAAGGAAAAGCCTGTCAGAGCAGATCGCCCTGAACCCCCTCCTCCTACTGTATCTCCCTTGTTTCCCAGCCGTCGCTGCGCTCGTTTCTGGGAATATTTTTTATCTGTGAAATCAAAGTTGTGTAATTGATAGGGATATGTGCCGCAAGGGGAAGACTAGAAGGTTTAAAGTAGAAGAAGGCCTGCGGGGCCCAGCCTGCGTCACCATCTTTTCTTTTGGTTGTTGTTGTTTTGTGTGCCAGAGAAGCTAAAAGAGAAATCACTGTCCCCCAGAGCAGAAAGGTGTGAAGGAAGATGGCGATTCAGCATCGCTTTTATCTGAATAAACGCAGAGGAAGCCGTCTTGTGAAATCGCCACAGATAATGCATGAGTTTCACAACACACCGCCTGCAGCACTCACATTTCAACGCAGTAGTTTTACTTTGAACTTAATCTGTTTCCACTTGTCATGTTTTACTTTTACATCCATGACTGAATGTGTTCACAGTTTCTCGTTAAGTGAAACGGTGGCATTCAGCGCTCGAGTTAGTCCCAATGTAGGTTTCAGCTGCAGCGTCGTTGGTTTATATTAGTCTGACTGTGACGAAGCTCATTGGAAAGATGGAAAAATGAGTGAGTAAGACCTCTACGTGTCTGTAGTAGGGCTGCAACTAATTATTATTTTATGGATTAATCTGTCTTTTATATTTTTGATTTATCGATTAATTTACTTTATTATATGTAGAACATTTTTAAATGTCTAAAAAAGATAATTCACCCATTATTTTTCTGTCGATTGACTTATTGATTAATGGTTTAAGCTTTATTCTGAAGTTTAGGCAGGTATGAGTGCCTACATGTCCAGAGGGCTCAACGGCAGACTCTCCAACACCTGTATCTTCCTTTCTTTCTGCTGGATTTAGTTGGCCTGGTTGGGTCCTTTCTCTTCAGCCAAAGCCAACGGCAGCTTCAGAGAGAGGTCAGGGGCTGGATTCACAAAACAGCCTCAGGCTAAAAGTAGCTCCTAACCCCCACGAAGCATTTTAGCTCTACAAGAAGTGTGAGAGAAGTTCGAGGTAGTCCAGCAGTCCTAAAGCTGCTCAGACACTCTGGGTTCTTATTATTAAAACACACTACATGTTATAATCCGTCTTTCTGCACGGACAGAATCTGCAACTTTTATGCTCACAAGGCGGCATTACTTTGTGCAATTCTATTATGTATAAAGTAAGAAGAAATAAAGAAATCATACAGAGTCACAGACGGAACACATTCTCACTCCCAACTTCTCAAATACCGCCGCTTCGCTTGGTCAGTGCCCCTCAGCGCCTGATACCGACGCACAAGGAACCCCTCTAGCGGTACTTTTGGACGTGTCAGGGACGGTTTGTCAATATACTCATCACAAGCATAGTGTCCTTTCCAAATAAACTTTCACAGGAAGTTGGGAAAGACCAATTTGGGGTTAAAATCTGGTTTAATCTGTACAGCGTTTAAATCATTAAGACAGCTTTTGCAGGTAATGCGCCATACCTGCAGTTGTTGGACATAATGTGTGTGGCCAGAGGGGTGGACACATATATGAATACAAAGAGATCACATTTTCGAGGCTTAAACCAGCAAATATTTCTCTTTTTTACTTTGTAACGTGATGGATGAACTATCAGAAGTGTCACTGACTCATTTCCAGCGTTTCATTAAACTCGAGCCAAGTCGCTGAGAGTTTCAATTCAAATACTTAGTCAGGAAATTAAAAACCTCTCTCACAAAACACACACACACACACACACACACACCGCAGGTATTAATGTGTGTGTGTGTGTTCATGCGTGTGTGATGATTTACAGTAGATAATCCCAGCTGTAGGCGTGTTGCTGCAGGATTCACTGTGACACTTCAAATCAACACTTAACATCATCTGTGGATTATCACTAAAATCATAATATTCATAGAGCAACAGTTGCATGACATGGATTTTATTTTTCCATCCATCCATCCATCTTCAACCGCTTATCCGGGATCGGGTCGCGGGGGCAACAGCTCCAGCAAGGGACCCCAAACTTCCCTTTCCCGGGCCACATTAACCAGCTCTGACTGGGGGATCCCGAGGCGTTCCCAGTCCAGAGTAGAGATATAATCTCTCCACCTAGTCCTGGGTCTTCCCCGTGGTCTCCTCCCAGCTGGTCGTGCCTGGAACACCTCCCAAGGGAGGCGCCCAGTAGGCATCCGTGCTAGATGCCCGAACCACCTCAACTGGCTCCTTTCGACGCAAGATTTTATTTTTGTCTTGCAAAAAAACTAATTGAGGGTGCAACTTTTTTAATTTTAGTGCAGAAAAGAAATATTTCTCATATAATCAGTGGAATCTTCAGAGTGAACAGATGAATCAGCAACCATTTAAATGGTTAAATGGTAAACCAAGACATTTAAATACGTCAGCTTTCCACCTTTTATATTGACTAATCGATAATGAAAATAGCCGTTCGAGTAGTTGCAGCCCTCCCTGTGGCATTACACTTTCACTTGCTGCAAGAAATAGTCCCTCCAGGTATTCCTCTGTAGGAATCTGCAGTACTTTCAATACTATTTGAGTCCATCTGGACGGGACACCAGAGAACATGACCTCATGTCTGGTGTCTTTGGGCCTCTGTCCCGGTTTTGAGCGCCGGTGCTCCTCCGGTGCTCCTCCGGTGCTCCTCCGGTGCTCCTCCGGTGCTCCTCCGGTGCTCCTCCGGTGCTCCTCTGCAGCGCTGCTCCTCTTGTTTACATACTTGAGCTCCTGCAGATGAAAGAGGAGCCGCCGCCTCCTTCCAGCTGGTTCAGACATGTCGGCAAACTGGCCTTCCTCGCCGCCGGGCCCAAACACCAAAACAATGGCTCCGGTTGTGTAATCACTCTACACACTGCAGAGGGCTGCTTTAACCCTTTAATGTCCTCCAGGAAACGAAGCACATGTTACAAATAAACTGATTCATTCGGGATTGTAGGTTATTTTTGAACATATGACGTTGCAAGAAATATGTGTGGAGATTATTGCAAAAGATATGTTGAGTTAAGATGATTAATTCAATAGTAGAGCCCATTAGACACACATTCCTGAAGGTTACAACAACCACAAAGTGTCATTTAGTCCTGGATTCAGTCTTACAGTCAGGTTGTTTCTTAAAAACCTGAAAATATTCATCAATATCATGAGATAATTCCACATTCTACAAACACAAGCAAACAGAAACCTTCTACCTTCATGCATAAAAGCAACTTGTTTTCATTCTTATCTTCTTTGCAGTGCAGCACTCTTCTTTTATTTCACTGGTCCTGAATCCAAATGAGAAACTCTTTTGATTGTTGTAGGGCTTTCTCAGGGAGGTCAGAGGTCAGGGTCTGGAGGGCACTTCAGACTTCAGCAGGCTTATATGAGAAGAAAAACATTTAATCGATTTCCAAACTGGTTTAGGTGATTCAGCTTATCAGCATTAAACCCTGAATGGTGCAGTTCTACTGGTTAAAGCTTATCATGTGCTTCCTATTAGGCTTCATGTAGCAGCAGCTGACGGAGCTCCTGAAGCAATCAGCCAAAAATATTTTTAGCCATGTGTGGTGTATATTTAGGAGCCAAATAAAACCTGTCGCCCTCCTCCCCGCTGCGATGCTGGGAGCAAAGGCGACAGATTCCCGGCCCCCGACGAACAGATCCAGTGTCTCATATTCGATTTTTTGGCACATGTGCCGAGAGATAACACCCAACATACTGTACTTATCTAAACAGCTGTGTCATGTCACACATTTTCATACATTTCCAACAAAGATACAGCAGAAAAAAAGTCATACAACGCAAACTATTCATCTAAAAAATTGGCATATGGTTACAATTAATCAAATTATTAGTCAAATTTCAGGAGTTTCAAGATTCAAGTTTTTGTGGCCCAATATGCACATCACAATGTCTTAAAGCTCAAGTTAACATATTCAAAGTTGTTGTTTTGTCAGACCAATGGTCCTTAAATCATAAATATTATTTTAAAATCAAAGCAGACTATGAACACCGGTACATATTCAAACCTTTTTCTGCATTTTAGCTTAAAAAAAATTGACTTAAATGGCAAATTAATTCTTATTTAATTGCTCTTGTGAGAACTATTAAATTGAAATCCCAGTGTCCAGTCAGTCGACAGTATCTGTGTGTGTTCACAGGCACATGAAGAAAAGATAAAAGAGAGTAGAAAACAATAAATCAAAGTGAAGCTGAAGGAAAACAGGGCCACAGGGTGAATACACATGAATGAATGCAGAGCGGAGAGAGGAGGAGTAAAGAGTCCTAATGTGGCTGCTCTGTACTCAGACCGTGTGGGTCGGACTGTTCACAAAACATTTATCCATTTAATGTCATTGTGGATCGATTTGCTCTGCGCTGTGTCGTTGTAAAGCCTTTCACCGTAAAGATTCAAGTTTAAATACAACAAGACATTTATCACACAGATAAAATATCCTCGTTTCCTCAAATGTGAGGTTGTGATGCGTACCTCTGTTGTAAGTGGAATATATGGGGTTTTGCATCACCTTGGGTTCTGGGAAGTTGCAATGTGATATTTTATAACATTTTATAGAGAATAATCCCCCAAATAATCATTAATATGAACTGATAATGAAATCATTGTTAGTGGGAGCCCAGAAGGGGGCTGAACTGAACTGAACACTTTATGATATGACAGCTTTGGGACAAATGAAATCCCGCAGGACGCCACAGCGATGTCTCAGAGGCTTCTTTCCGTTGCGGTCGGCGTGACGTAAAGACGGGTAAAACCTCGCCGGTCTCCATAGACTGTGACTTGCTGATGGAAAACAAGTTTTCCTGCAGCTTCCCCGAGCTGGCCCAAAGTGTAGGCCTCTTTTCTTTTCAACCAGCAGTGTTCCACCTCGATGTTTACTGACAGTACGGACACAAAGTCACGCTCGGCTTGTGATTCCCTAAGCCTAATTCTGTGTTGATGCCATCCAGAGGCTCTGTCACTCCGTCTGGGGACGAGCAGCTCGCCTCCGGTCCCACTTTGGACTGTTTAGGTTCTGTGGCGAGGCCGACCCACAGTTTACATTGGAAGAGTTTCATTCCTAAACACCATAAATCTATTTAGGAAAAGAAAATGGATGCCCGATGTCTGTTGCTCAATAATAATTGAGTGATGCTGTTTGGAGGGAAGATAGTTTCAAGCTTCAGGCTATGTAGTTTGACTTTGATGTCACCAGTGATCTTGGCAGAAGAAGGTGTCCGTTCTCTTTAAATGGTGGTAAGGAATTAAAGTGGAGGTTCAGAGAGTTCACATGTAGAGATGGAGAAACAATACAAGATGTTGGTTGGTGTTCAGAGCCAAAGCACAAATGGAAAATGCCTTTTTCTGCCAGTTGTCTGTGACATTTTAAGAGGAAATAACAAAATACACAGAATATTGATTTGCTTGTATTGTGATATGAAACTCTCATTCATGGTCCGATATAAAAGCAGTGTCATCATTACAAAATACACAAAACTTGATTTTAAATTGAAATGGAGATCCCAAAGTTTCCAAAAACAACAAATATATCAGGAGGAATTTTGGGGATGTGTCTGAAATGATGCACAAGACAAGTAGAATACTTCTGTCAATAATGGGCGATAATTACAATTACTGACCATTTACAGTCATGAGTGATTTTCAGCCACAAACACCTGAGAGCGATGCATGAAGCACTCAGGAGCTCACGAGCCCCGTAGGACTCAAATATTTATCTGTAATTTGCAAGCGACAATCATTTGTTAAACCGGATGCTGCCCCAGGTGGTTAGTGCAGTGTAAACACCTTATCACATTACATGTGTGACCTGATTTCTCTGCTACTGACTTGATATCTTGTGTGCATGTAAACACACTAGATATGACAGTAGAGCTCAGATTGAATCATCATTTTGAAGGAGCTTTCCCCTAACGGTGTCTTTTTTTCACTTCTCTTTCATGTCTGATGACTCTTCTAATTACTCTCCTCGTCTCTGCTGCCACAGGTAAGACTTTATGAATATGATTTTAGCACTAATACCTGGTGCGTTGCTGCAGGCTTTCACTAAAGAAAGGTACTTAAGCAGCTGCTGTGCTGTGTGGGAGACGTTTCATTCATTTTGCATCTTTGTTTTTATCAGCAGAAGGTGTCATAGCATTGGCAGTATTAGTAGTAGTTGTAGTAGTAGTAGTACTTTGAGTAACATTCCTGCAGACATGCTGGAACAAACCAACCCGGCCTGTTTGACTGCATTCACTGAAAGCAACAAGCAGCTACACTTTTCTGATTTCTTGACATAAAGCGTCTTTTCTAAGGAGCATTAACACCTTAACACTTTTACCTGAAACACCAATTGATATTATTTGGTGTTAATAAGGCCGAAATATAGATTATCAGCATTTTTGCTTCAATTAAGGTTCTTGTAATCTTTATCTTTGTTCCATTCGACAGTCGCTCCCTCCATGCTTCATTTATACCAGGCACTACAGGGGAACACACAAGTCTTTTAAGTGTGTAATATTGTATTATTATTAACCATAAGTGTGGTTGTTGCACGACTGCTGCAGTCACAAAGCAACATATTCTTTATTCTTTATTCTAAACACCGTGCAGCTCTTTTCATTTTGAAACCGACACATGTTTTATTGTAAATGTCTATAGTACTAAAGTACTTCACTGTGTTTCTTGTTACCATCTTGCGCCAAAACGCATAAAAAAGGCAAATTCCTTGTTTGTGAAAACTGATTGAAATGTTTGTCACTTTGCAAACTGCAGTTAGATTTGTGCAACATTTCGATTTGTGAAACTCAGAATATCCAGGAGAGGAAATGATATGCTGTTGTAGATTTGCCTCATTTCCACAAATGAAAATATCGTGAAAATCCAGTCAACGTACAGATGTGTGTTTCCGTAAGATTCATGAAGGCTGACACTAAAGGAGAGGAATGCTTCACTGCTACTCGCTATCTTTACATTTCATCTGTTTGACGCCAAAAGCTCTGAAGTTTCAGAGCAACAGTAAACTCTGTTAAAGTCCGAGTGACTCACTTTATTCAGTCCTGTGGAACAGCAGAGATTACGTTGTTTCTTAGAAAACATGATGAAGTGTCTTGTTTCAGGTTTTCCAGACTGTTTTTCTCCAGGTGGATGAGATCTAATATTTAATAAAAGACAAATATTGGCTCTGGATATCAGATTTCTGTGTTATTCACAGGTGTGCAGTCTGGATTTGATTGTGCGGGAGGCGAACAGCAGAAACAAAACACTGATCTTTAATCAGTGTGGTGTTCCTTTGTGCTGTTTCTCCTCCACTCAAACATCCAGCTGGACTTTTTCACTCCACACTTTAGTGTCTCTGGGATCTGTTCTGTTAAAGACTCTGTTTGGGCTTCGAGGCTTTTAAAGTGCAATGAATTCATTAAAGTCATCCCCGCCTTCCTTTACACAGTCACAGCGGCTCAGTGTTCAGGTTAAAGCTGTTCATTAATGGATGACAGAGGCATTTATTGTCTGTTTTCTATCTTTCCAGTAGCAAAATGTTCCAAAATCAAACATCAGACCCTTCAAAATGTTTCACAACAAAGAAATAATCGACTTTAAATGGCCTTAAAGACCTCCTCATCTTCATCAGTATACTAAAGAGCGACCTTTATTTGACTCTGTGAATCTGTATAGATCTGATTTGTGTATTTTTTCTGAACGATATGATCACCTTTTCCCTCTCAGGAGGCTTACCTTCCTTCACAATTTAACCTCCTTTAACCAGCATCATTTCAATCAAACCGCCCACCATCGATGGAAATAATGAACCATCTCTAGCATTTACATAGTGTGTGTGTGTGTGTGTGTGTGTGTGTGTGTGTGTGTGTGTGTGTGTGTGTGTGTGTGTTTCACCACAGTGGCAACCAAGTGCTACCACTTCCACCTCGTGGCACCCGCAACACGTGGTATCACCGATGAAAAGAAATCGTCACGTTTGAGGGTTTTAAAGGTGCAGGGAGATCTGGCGATGAAGGTTGTGTTCAGTTCAATACTTTTACTGTTTTAAGACAAAATTCACCCACAAAAACAAAATAAAGCAATTTGCAAAATCACAATACACCACTGTATTCAAGCTGAAAGTGAAATTTGATTCAAGAAAACCTTAATTCAGTCTTTTTAATAACACTTAATCTAAAAATCTAAAAACACAACACAGTTACCTCGATGCTGGTGTCAAAAGTCCTTTTACGTTTGTCACTCTGAAACAGCTGCAAGACATCTCTTCTTTCATTGAAGTCACATAACACCAACAAGTTTAAATGAGATCTGGTGAAGAAAGCAGGATCGAGCCTGACAGACAAGTCTCATACTGCTACATCTTTATTAAAGCATTTAACTGACATCTAACCGTGGAGTTTAAATGACTGAGATCTGGTGAACGATGACACTATTATCTGAGTCTTCATTTTTCAGTCCACCTTAAAGATTCCTGAATGTCACTGGCAGGTGAGAGCTGAGGGGAAGGCGGAATCACGAAGGTGTCATTTTGCGGAAGCTCCTTCGGGGTTTCACCGCCCACCGCCGAGCGATGGGCAGGAAGCTGCTGAGGTCGGCTGGGTTTTCTTCTGATTCACTACAGCTCATTACACGTACCGGAAAAATCTCACCTGAAGATGAATCTTACTCTAATGTGGCTTGATATGGAAATGAATCACAGAGCAGTCTTAGTCAGCCTAGAGGGCGCCGTTCATCCACAGCTGGATGGTTCACTGGTTTACCGACTGGTTCACTGACTCAGTCACTGGTTTACTGACTGGTTCACTGACTCAGTCACTGGTTTACTGACTGGTTCACTGACTCAGTCACTGGTTTACCGACTGGTTCACTGACTGAGTCACTGGTTTACAGACTGGTTCACTGGCTGAGTCACTGGTTTACTTACTGGATTCCTGACAGAGTAACTGGTTTACCAACTGGTTTACTGGTTTACTTACTGGTTCACAGGCTGAGTAACTGGTTTTCTGTCTAACTGATTGGTTGGTTTACTGACTGGATTCCTGACGGAGTAACTGGTTTACCAACTGGTTTACTGGTTTACTTACTGGTTCACAGGCTGAGTAACTGGTTTTCTGTCTAACTGATTGGTTGGTTTACTGACTGGATTCCTGACGGAGTAACTGGTTTACCAACTGGTTTACTGACTGCGTCGGTAATTTACTGACTGAGCAACTGGTTTACTGCTTGCTTGATTGACTGGCTGGTTTACTGACTGGTTGACCGTCTGCTTATGATTTGACATGTTTCTTTATGTCTCGTGTTGTAAGATGGTGAACATGTTTTTTACTTGTGTTTTATTTATTTTAGAGCTGAAATTAAGAATGGTTTAAGTCATTGCTAATGTGTAGATGTTACCTCAGGTCCCTGCGTTGCTTTAAAACGGGAGACTAAGGGAGAGGAGATGGGCGGGAGCAATAAGAAACAAGTGAAAGAGATGAAGAGAGAGAGAGAGAATCTTTTTGGCAGAGGAAACTTATCAGTCAGACATGATCAGACACACAGCAGAAAACACATTAGATCAAGCCAACTCCTCTGATCAAACTGATAGTGTTTCCACACAAACACACACACAAGCACATATCACTCATGTTGTTTTGGGTGTGTGTACTTACATTCTTTTCACTTGTTTGTGTGTGTTTCGTATGTTTTTGCACACTATAACTTAATGCATGTATGCACATTTGCATGATATGTTTACGCGTGCATGCATATCTGTAAGTATCTTCACGTCTGCATGTATGATGTGTTTTTGTGCTTGTATCTGAGTGTGCATATGTATATGAGCGTGCAGCTGCATGCACGGGTACATCTATGTATAAGTGTTTAAGTGTAAATGTGTGTGCGTTAGTGCTATGTAAACTGTATCTGGCTCTCACACACACACACACACACACACACACAGAGAGTTTATAAAAGATCACATCTGGTCAGGTCGACCCATTCTGTTCTGTTCTAACCTTTCATTCGGTTCTTGAGTTCTGACAGGAGTGAGACCTCCTCCCTCTCTGCAGTAGAAAATGATCCCTGAGGCCTGAACAAAACTTCTTTGAACAGCCAGCCCCTCCACTCCTCTCTCCCTCTCGCTCTCTTGTCTAAATAAACTCTTTACACGCAACTCAGCTGGCTGCCTGCCGAGCCTGTCTGCTGCTGAGAGCGCCTGTCAGTCAGCGACCAGGGTTACAACCGCCCGCCAGCCTCGGCTCAGGGCGACTGACTGGTTTACTGACTGACTGGTTTACTGACTGGTTTACTGACTGACTGGTTTACTGGTCTACTGACTGACTGATTTACTGACTGACTGGTTTACTGACTGACTGGTTTACTGGTCTACTGACTGACTGATTTACTGACTGACTGGTTTACTGACTGACTGGTTTACTGGTCTACTGACTGACTGGTTTACTGACTGACTGGTTTACTGACTGACTGGTTTACTGACTGGTTTACTTACTGACTGGTTTACTGACTGACTGGTTTACTGACTGGTTTACTGACTGACTGGTTTACTGGTCTACTGACTGACTGGTTTACTGACTGACTGGTTTACTGACTGACTGGTTTACTGACTGGTTTACTTACTGACTGGTTTACTGACTGACTGGTTTACTGACTGGTTTACTGACTGACTGGTTTACTGGTCTACTGACTGACTGGTTTACTGACTGACTGGTTTACTGACTGACTGGTTTACTGACTGGTTTACTGACTGACTGGTTTACTGACTGACTGGCTGACTGGTTTACTGACTGACTGGTTTACTGACTGGTTTACAGACTGACTGGTTTACTGACTGGTTTACAGACTGACTGGTTTACTGACTGGTTTACTGACTGACTGGTTTACTGACTGACTGGCTGACTGGTTTACTGACTGACTGGTTTACTGACTGGTTTACTGACTGACTGGTTTACCGACTGGTTTACTGACTGACTGGTTTACTGACTAGTTTACAGACTGACTGACTGGCTGACTGGTTTACTGATTGACTGGCTGACTGGCTGACTGGTTTACTGACTGACTGGTTTACTGACTGGTTTACTAACTGGTTTACTGACTAGTTTACAGACTGACTGGTTTACTGACTGGTTTACAGACTGACTGGTTTACTGACTGGTTTACTGACTGACTGGTTTACTGACTGACTGGCTGACTGGTTTACTGACTGACTGGTTTACTGACTGGTTTACAGACTGACTGGTTTACTGACTGGTTTACAGACTGACTGGTTTACTGACTGGTTTACTGACTGACTGGTTTACTGACTGACTGGCTGACTGGTTTACTGACTGACTAGTTTACTGACTGGTTTACTGACTGACTGGTTTACCGACTGGTTTACTGACTGACTGGTTTACTGACTAGTTTACAGACTGACTGACTGACTGGCTGACTGGTTTACTGATTGACTGGCTGACTGGTTTACTGACTGACTGGTTTACTGACTGGTTTACTGACTGACTGGTTTACTGACTGGTTTACAGACTGACTGGTTTACTGACTGGTTTACTGACTGACTGGTTTACTGACTGACTGGCTGACTGGTTTACTGACTGACTGGTTTACTGACTGGTTTGCTGACTGACTGGTTTACCGACTGGTTTACTGACTGACTGGTTTACTGACTAGTTTACAGACTGACTGACTGGCTGACTGGTTTACTGATTGACTGGCTGACTGGCTGACTGGTTTACTGGCTGACTGGTTTACTGACTGACTGGTTTACTGACTGGTTTACTAACTGGTTTACTGACTAGTTTACAGACTGACTGGTTTACTGACTGGTTTACAGACTGACTGGTTTACTGACTGGTTTACTGACTGACTAACTGGATTCCTGACTAGTTTTTGAGTTTCAAATTTGAACATAAGACTTTTTAGAAGACTTCTCAGACGTGTAAAAAGTTACAGATATGTTTTAAGTTTAGACGGTTAATTCATTAGAAGTTATGTTCCTCAAACCTCCAAATCAAACTTATAATCAAACTTTAAAAAACTTTCCCTGCTTTCTGTTTCCACAACAGGACGAACAAAATTACATTTAAAATGTGTTTAATTGAGAATTCAGGAAATCACAGACGCGGCATATTCACTCAACATCAAAGTCCAAGTGCATTTCCTTCAGATCACCAGTACAATGAGTCACGCCAATAAGGCTTTACTGGATTAACATTACAGCTGCCACCGGCAATAACAACAATCACTGAGCCTCCTCCAGTAACACTTGAAGTTGTCACCATGTTTCTGCATCAAGACAAATTACAGTGAGAAACAAATGAATGGAGGTTAAGTGGAAAGGCTGAGAAAGGCCCTCCTGCAAACTCTGGGTAGAAGCTGATTATTTCTGGAGGTTGTATTCGTCTCCAGAGCTGCAGTCATGAACACAAACGCTTTGGGTTTGGTTGGAGGTTTTAATGCATCGGAGCTGTGGTGCGTATTTTGGTTTGGTGCACCGAGGAAGGAGTGCGGTTACGATAGAGAAACAGAAAGCAGACAACATGCAGACGTGTCGTTAATAACAGAAAACCTCATAGTGATAGTTCACTTCAGTTTGTCCATTTTTCAACCAGGTTCGGTTCAGACAGACACACGTTTATCCAAAAATAACCTTAACTCCTGCTTCCAGCTTTCAGTGTGTGTGTGTGTGTGTGTGTGTGTGTGTGTGTGTGTGTGTGTGTGTGTGTGTGTGTGTGTGTTGGTGAATGGTTTCCTGTCCTCAATGGCTCCACGGCACGGCAGCGATAAGAGCACCGGAGCTACATTATGCTTCAAACTCCATTCCAGATTACTGGCTGTTGCTCTATTGCTCTCCCCCTCCTCTTCCTCTTCCTGCCACCTTCCTCCTGCCTCTCCTCTCCTCACCCCATCCTCCTCCTCCTTCCCCACTCTTGCTCCCCTTTCTTTCCTCCCCCTTTTACCAAATCTCCTCTTTTCCCTGTATTTCTTTTTCCTTCTCCATGCTCCTCTCCCTACTCCACGTTGCACCTCCTCCTCCTCTTGTCTTTCCTCACCCCCCGCTCCTCTTCCTCCTCTTGCTCCTATTTCTTTCCTCCCCCTGCTTCCTACTTCTCCTCCCCCCCCCCCTCCTGCTACTCCTGTTTCTCCCCTTCTCCTTTTACTAAATATTTTCCTTTAACCTCCTCTTACCTCCCTCGTGTTTCCATCTCTGTCTTCTTCCTCTCACCTCCTCTCTTTGCCCTCTACCTCCTCCCTTCTCTCTTCACCTCCTCATCCTCCCACTCCCACCTCCTACCTCTCTTTCCATTTTCTCCCCCTGCTCTTTTTCCTCCTCCTCCTCCTCCTCCTCCTTCTCCTCCTCCTCCTCCTCCTCCTCTCCTCCCCCCTCATCAGTATCTACTG